>NC_069506.1:182441790-182666790 GCF_027579735.1 Bombina bombina | reverse complement strand
ATCCCACATTTGTGTGCGCTGGTTTTAGTAAGTGGAGCACAAATATTGCTTTTGCAGAAGTGATACTTTGTGCTCCACTTATAATCTATATATGCAGCCTTTAAAGGGACATGCAACCAAACAGTTTTCTTTCATGGTTCAGATAGAAAATACAATTTTAAACAACTTTCCAATTTACTTCTATTATTTAATTTGATTCCTTCTCTTGTTATCCTTTGCTAAAAGGTTTATCTAGGCAAGCTCAGAAGCAGCAAAGAACCTAGGTTATAGCTGCTGATTGGTGGCTGCATATATATACCGATTGTCATTGGCTCACCCATGTGTTCAGTTAGAAACCAGTAATGCATTGCTGCTCCTTCAACAAATGATACCAAGAGCATGAAACAAATTAGATAATAGAAGTAAAATAGAAAGTTGTTTAAAATTGTATTCTCTATCTGAATCATAAAAAATAAATTTTTGGTTTTCATGTCCCTTTAAGGATTTTAATATATTGATTTGCTAAAAACTAATTTCCCCAACAAAAATATTAATTTGTGTGCGTTTTCTATAATTTAGAGCAGGTGGATGTGCTATTCATATATAGCGCAGAATCTGATATTACAATTCATTGGTTAAATATATTAATTAGAGATTGTTAGTGTGCCCTATTAGCAGGGGCCTCGCTGACATCCCTCATATTAAAAATGGTGAGTTATGTGTAGCACACAAGCACAACACATTAGAGATGTGCATTCATTTTAACTAAACAAATGTCTGAATAAATGCACCAATAAAATAAAAAAAAAACGAGAAAATACTAATGACATTTTCAGCATTCATTTATTTTCTTTAAATTACCTTTAAGGGGTTAAACACTTACGATAAGCATGCTGGAGAACCACGCTAACCTGCTCTTCTTCTTTAGAGAGTGGCGCTAATAGGAGGCTTAGCACGTCGGCTCCCAGGGCCTGCACTTAAGGAACTGGACTGGGTGGGGTTTGTTGGGTTGGCTGGGTCGGTCTTCATTTTACTTTCCACTTGTAATATAGAAGTAAAATGGGAGTGCTATGAATTGTGCTCTAGTAATATTTCGCGCACCAAAGCACTATAATTTTTATACTCCAAGTCCAGGGATTTTGTGTTTACCTTTATGAAAAATGTTTTCCTTATTACAGTAATTCCTCCACACATATCACTAAACACATTCACCAATTAAAGGGACAGTAAACAACTTGTAATTCAAATTTTCAGTCTTTAATAAATGAACATTTTGAATGGTTGAAAACCTTGACCTAAATTACAAGTTGCGCGGTATGGTGCGGTACGGCTATATCACTGAAAAATGTACCTTTGCGCACGATATATGCAGGTCTCCCATATTACAAGTCGCTGTGGTACAGCTATACCGCAAGCGGTTTATCCTTTACGCAACTCTCCATTCCGCACTCAAAACATCACCAACAACAAATAAACCTATTAACCCTAAACCGCCGACCCCCACATCGCCAACATTAAATAAACCTATTAACCCTTAAACCACCAGCCCCCCACATCGCTACTACTAAACTAAAACTATTAACCCCTAAACCGCCAGCCCCCCACATCGATAATACTAAACTTAACATATTGACCCCTAAACAGACAGCCCCCACATCACAACTACTATAATAAACCTATTAACCTCTAATCCGCCAGCCCCTTGCATCACTTATAATAAACTAAACACATTAACACCTAAACCACTGGCCCACGGCATCGGATATCACTAAATTAAACTATTAACCCCTAAACCTAACACCCCCTATTTTTAAATTAAACTTACAATATAACTATCTTAAAATAAATCTTGACAAAGGCTCCCTGGAGAGCTGAAACGCGTAGAACCTGTTACCCGACACGAAGGAGGACACTCAGCTGATTATTTTGGCGTCTTGCTCCAGCTCCCAGAACCGCTACACCACTTGTGATTAAAATCGTCTATACAAGCAGGAAAAACGGTAGGAGCATATTGAAGGAGCTGAGGAAAACATCGTAAGTGTGCACACTTAAAATAGAGACTTTTGTTTACAACTTAACAAATCGTAATTGGATTGGTATAACTTTCAAATACAAGCGGCAGAAATAGAGACTCCACCCCCACAGCTGAATCATTGGGTTGGTGAGAGACACCGCTTGAGGCTTCTCTTGTTTCTGACATGTTGTAATGTTTTAATCTACACTGAAGATAACTTACAAACTTGAAGTGCAAAACAAGGATATTACCATTGTGGCTATCATAATATTAAGCAAAACCGACTTACACTTATAGACTCTGCTCTATCCTACAGTGATCAATGTATTGAAGAAATAATCACCAACAATTTGTGCATCTAAAACTGTACATAACTCTATCGTTATATCAGAGTAATCCAGAGAGGTCTATTGCATTATGTTATCTTTTTAAAGTTTTTTATTGATTGGAGCTAGTAATGTTTTAAGCTTTTTTATAACACCGGTGATACATTTAGAGATCATTGTTTCTTTTTATCATTTTTTATCATCCAGTATGTTACAAATAACCGCTTTTATATGTAAATATTAATAAATTGAAACTACTTTATTCATTATAGCAATTTGCATGTGCATTCATTCCATCTATAGAATTATAAAATTATATACACATTACTCTCATTACTGCATTTAGACTGACTTATAATCTACACTTAATCAAGATATTTAACAGATCCACTATACAGTTAGACAGCCGTAGGCGCCACCTCCATACGTTGTTGTTTTAAAATAAATAAAAACTTACCTGTGAACTAAAAAACCTAAGATTAAACTATAAATAAACCTAACATAACTATTTTAAGAAAATAGAAAAACGAAAAAAAAAAAAAAAAAAAAATAAAAAACCTAAATTACAAATTTAAGAAACCTAACACTATGAAAAAATAAAAAAAAATCTACCATCTAATTACCAAAAAAAAACCCTGCTAAAATTACGAAAAATAATAAAACACTAAGATTACAAAAAATAATAAACAAAATTATCCAAAATAAAAAAAATTAAACCTAATCTAATAGCCCTATAAAAACAAAAAAGCCACCCCAAAATAAAAACACCCCCTAACCTAACAATAAAGTACCAATAGCCCTTAAAATGGCCTTTTGTAGGGCATTGACCTAAGTTAAACAGCTCTTTTACATAAAGAAATTACAAAGTCCCCCCTATCAGTAAAACCCCACACCCAACCATCCCCCCAAAATAAAAAAAATCTATGTCTAAAAAAAACCTAAGCTACCCATTGCCCCTAAAGGGACATTTGTATGGGCATTGCCCTTTAAAGGGAATTCAGCTCTTTTACTGCCCATTAAAATAAAAAAAGCCCTAATCTAAAAAATAAAAACACCAAAAAAAAACCCTATGTCTAACCCCCAAATAGGTACTTACCGTTCCTGAAGTCCGGCGGAGAAGGTCTTCTTCCAGGCGGTGAAGGTCTTCTTCTAGACGGAAACATCTTCATCCAGCACGGGGCCCCTTCTATCTTCATCCAGGGCAGAGGCGGTGCGGAGGTGACAGAGGAACAGGACTGGCGACCGCAAAGTCATCCAGCGTGGAGGATCCTCTTCGTACGATCGTCACCGCACACTGAGGATTGAATGCAAGGTACCCCTTTTATATTGGGGTACCGTTACATTCCTATTGATTGACAAATTCAAATCAGCCAATAGAATGAGAGCTGCTTAAATCCTATTGGCCTTTGCCCTGGATGAAGATAGAAGAGGTCCCTGTGCTAGATGAAGATGTCGCCGCCTCGAAGAAGACCTTCACCGCCTGGAAAAAGACCTTCTCCACTGGACTTCAGGAATGGTGAGACTGAGTACCTATTTGGGTGTTAGACTTAGGTATTTTTTAGTTGTTTTTTTTTTTGGGGGGGGGGTTTAGATTAGGGCTTTTTTATTTTTATGAGCGAAAAAGAGCTGAATGCCCTTTTAAAGGCAATGCCCATACAAATGCCCCTTTAGAGGCAATGGGTAGCTTTGTTTTTATTTAGACTTAAGTTTATTATTTTGGGAGGTTGGTTGGGTGGGGGATTTACTTTTAGGGGGACTTTGTAATTATTTTAGGTAAAAGAGTTGTTTAACTTTGGGCAATGCCCATACAAATGCCCCTTTAGAGGCAATGGGTAGCTTTGCTTTGTTTTAGACTTAGGTTTATTATTTTGGAGGGTTGGTTGGGTGGGAGGTTTACTATTAGGGGGGACTTTGTAATTATTTTAGGTAAAAGAGTTGTTTAACTTTGGGCAATGCCCTACAAAAGGCCCTTTAAAGGGCTATTGGTAGTTTATTGATAGGTTAGGGGGTATTTTTATTTTGGGTGGCTTTTTTGTTTTTATAGGGCTATTAGATTAGGTTTAATTTTTATTATTTTGGATAATTTTGTTTATTATTTTTTGTATTCTTAGATTTTTTTATTTTTTGTAATGTTAGTGTTTTTTTTAGTAATGTTAATTTTTTTTAATTTTTTTGTGGTGTTTTCTTAATCTTGTAATTTTTTTTTTCTTTTTTTATTTTTTTTTCTTAAAATAGTTATGTTAGGTTTATTTATAGTTTATTCTTAGTTTTTTTTATTTCACAGGTAAATTTTTATTTATTTTAAGATAGTTATATTATAAATTGAATTTAAAGTATAGGGGATAGTAAGGTTTAGGGGTTAATAGTTTAATTTAGTGATTTGCAATGTGGGGGGCTGGCGGTTCAGGGGTTTATTAAGTTTATTATAGTATTTGCAATGTGGGGGGTCGTCAGTACAGGGGTTAATAGGTTTATTATAGTCTTTGTGATGCGGGGGGTCATCGGTTTGAGGGTTAATACTTTATTTTAGTGTTGGCAATGTGTAGGGGCCGGAGGTTTAGGGGCTAATAGTTTTTTTTTGTTTTGGCGATGTTGGGGGGCGGGTGTTTAGGGCTTAATAGGTTTATTTAGGTGTTAGCGATGCGTGGGCTGTGGTTTATGGGTTAATCACTTTATTTAGTGTCGGCGATGTCTGGTGGCGGCGGATTAGGGGTATTTAGACTAGGGGTTTATGTTAGGGTGTTAGGTTTTAACGTAACGTTCTTTTTCCCATAGACATCAATGGGGATTGCGTTACGCCATTTTTTTTTCTAACACTTTCTCCCTATTGATGTCTATGGGGGAAAACGGGCACGAGCATGTCATGTCGGACCTTTGGTTTTGTGCGGTAAGGATGTTATCGCACCATACCGCACAACAAAAGAAGGTTTTTCTGTAACTTGTAATAGCAGCGATATGGAGAGTGCGATACCGCTCATTTTTCGCGTTATTAACGCACCCGGTTTAGCGCATAACTTTTAATCTTGGTGTTTGTGTGCTGGAGATGCTTTTCAATAGTAAAGCTCCTCCCATTTTTTTTAGTATTTGGAAAAGAAAATCCACAATTGTTACTGGAATCGAGTAGAAGAATGATTGCAGACAAGGGAAGAAAAATAGAAGGTTCTAGTTTTGTTCATTGCTTTACATGTTAGAGTCAATGCTTTGAATGTTTTTCTTGCGACTAAGGGAAGCCAGTGACACAGCAGGAGAAAGAGAGGTGGCTTTCAGGCATTCATAATAGATTACAGTGGAGAACAAAGACAACAAAGTTGCGATAGTTAAAGAGAAACTGTACTCCGTTTTTTCTATCATTTATATTAAAAAGAAGCATTAAAACATTTTAATATTTTTGCCAAATAAAATATTAAGTAAATGCTGTTTTAATTCAAACTGAAACTAATATACCAACATCAATAGTGTATTTCCTACATTGGCATATATAGGTATTTTCTACTAATACTCACTGTACATTAGCAGGAAATATCTGTCAACCAACAAACGTTCATATTAAGCGCTTATCAGCCAATAAGAATTATTATAAAATGCCTGTCAGCCAATGATAATTAGAAAGTATTACACTACTGTATAATATGCAATGCAAATTAAACATTTTGGGCTGGATTACAAGTGGAGCGGTAGTTAACGGTCTGCTCGAGCATTAACACTGCTACAAGTAAGCTTTTTGAACGTGTTGGGTAGTGCTCGTATTACAAGATGAAAGTAAAAAGTTTAGCTTGTGCACTAACACCAATGCATATAAAAAGCTGAACTTAGAATATTGATGATAATAACATATTCCCAGATACAAGTCATTGGAGCAAAAGTGGGGGGAAAAATAACACCCTACTTGCACGCAAACCCGACTGCATATTCTGAAGTGTGTTGACCCGAAATAAAAATATGAATATTTCACATTCCAATGTTCTTCATATATATATATATATTGGAAAAAGAGATGTGATAGAGAAGTTAGGGCACAAATAATAAATAAAATTATAACTATAGAATAAACCGGTGAGTCTAAAAATATGCAATGGAATATTGTATTTTGACTAGAAAAAGAGGTACTGGATAGAAATAGTGTAAATAAATACAATTGATATGACAATGCCACTAAATAGAAATAATACAATAGTATGCTGATTCCCTATTGAGGATTCAACAGATTTTTTGTAAATGGACACAATGAAGGTAAATAAATAAATAGAGGACTTAATAAACTTCTTATGTACACTTGAGACAGAAAAATATCTTATCAAAAGTAAAAACAATTTAAACAATTAGTAAAAATAACAATACATATAAAAATTAATAAAATAAAGAATAAATAAACATAATAGTAATAATGTTGGCGACTGCCTGATCCCAGAATGCAGGTCTCCCTAGGGGTGTCTACTTACACTCCTTTACCTCAATCAGTATGAGGTAAGTGCCGCGTAGTATCAGTAGAAAACTCCCTTTGATCTCCAGCTGTCCAGAAAATAGGGTAACGACTTGCAGGACTTTAATCAAGATACTTGTCTTTGTTGGAGTACTATTATCCCCTCCAGATGGCCATGAACATGAAAGACAAATAAAGATAATAATAGTGCAACTCCGTATATAAAGTGTCACAATTTACTTTATTAGATACAGTGCACTCACATTTAAAACCCTCAAAAATATATGAGGTATTTTTAAGCAATATAAAATCAAAGTCTAGCTGTTCCAGCCAGCAGAGTTAAACGAGTAATGTTCCCAGATAGTTGATTCACAGCTATCATGTGCTAAAGTCCAAAACAAATAAATAACAGTCCTGGTTATCCTATTAACACTTGTTTTTCTGTCCTTACGCGTTTCAAAGGCATTCACACATTGCAGCCTTCTTCGTCAGAGGAATTTACAGACAGCTGATGATTGGGCTGTATTTCAAGCGGAGCGGCGGCACACTCCCCCCGAAAACAGTGATTTAATTGAATGCATAAAGGTATCACATGACCAACTGTCGGCCTATAGTGTTTCCAAGTCATGGATTGGTAAAAGCTGTTTTCAGCTCATAGTCCCATTGTGGTAACCATAGAGATTACGCTAACAAAGTCCAGGATATACATCGTATGTTAGCCGTAATGATAATAGTAACAAAAAAAAATTTCCCCCCCTTATTATGTGTAATTAGTTTTGGGCACAGAAATATACATTTGGGGTAAATTTCCAACAATTACAATTTCTCTATTACTTATTATTAAAGCGGACATTCTAAAAAGAAAGAATTGATTATACAGTATAAAACAGAAATCCAAAAACACCCAAAAATATACATTCTTAAGAAGGATCGAGTGTACAAATAAGTATGTAATTAGTATCACTGTAAAACCCTGTTACTACCCTTATAGGGAGTTTGGGTAAAAAATGGCTAATATTTATAGCAGACTTTTAAAACTATACAACATAAGAGATTGTTGCATGAGTGATCTACATGGGTATTCGATGTTGTTTAATAGAAAATTTAGAACACTAAATATACATATTTGGCACCTCACAAATTGATATTCCATATTAAGAAATATCTAAAAACTTAATTTATTGTAGTACGGATCAAACAAATTTATATATATACAGATGGAATAAATTGTATTCCTATCACGTGGTGTACTAAAAGTAAATAGATTTTAATTTTTTGCAAGAAAGATTTAACTTGAATGTCTAAGTTGGTGCATATAGCTGGACAGAAATATAATTATCATGGGCCAATAAAGATAAGCCTATTTATATTTGAAAATAAAGCCAATATACTGGTTTGACCATTGTAAATATTGTTATCAGACCCAAGTCAAGAATCTCAAAGTGGAAATGTAATACTCATTTGAGCTCAAGGCTGGTAATAGAAATGGGAATGTGTACGGATAAAATAAAATAAAATACACCATTCCAATAATTTGTGAATAAAATAAAGAAAATGATATAGAATAAGTTAAAACTAATAAAAAGTATATTCAATAATACCTAATTTATAATCTTATGGTCTTAAAAATTACTATCTAGATGAAATGTAGTTAATAAAGTATGACTATGGACTCAATAAATGAACACCTGGGAATAAAAATATATTTCTATTTTTCCTATATTGCCTTCTTCTCTAAAATACAATATTCCATTGCATATTTTTAGACTCACCGGTTTATTCTATAGTTATAATTTTATTTATTATTTGCGCCCTAACTTCTCTATCACATCTCTTTTTCCAATATTCTTTCTTACCTAGGTTTGAGGGTGTAGGGACTCTCTTTCCTTGGTAGATAGATCGGGGCAGCATTTAATTTTTCTACACTATTGCTACTATTTACATACCTAAGCTGAGGTTTCTTTTTTGCGCCAGATGCACACTTTTCTTCTTTTCCTCATATATATATATATATATATATATATATAACATTATATACAGGTATAGATATATACAGATATATGTATAGGAATATCTATTTAAAGATACATAGAACATATTTTGCTTTGTGCAGAACATTGGAATGTGAAATATTTACAGTAAATACACAATATAAGACTTTATTAAATATTGCATAAAATGCTTTTACATGTTTTCATCTGCTTAATAGCAAAGGGCTCAAATGCTCATATATATATATATATATATATATATATATATATATATATATATATATATATGTATGTATTTATGTGTTTATATGTGTATATATGTCTGTAAGTGCATATATATATATATATATATATATATATACACATATAAATACATAAATACATCGCTACACACATACAGACATATATATATATACGGTATATACACATACATATACATCTTTAGACACGTATATGTATGTATCTCTTTGCTAAAGCTCTTTGCCTGCCTTTTTTTTCTAACACCCGAGACCTCATATCTTTGAGACTTTATATGCAATATTTTTTTTTTTAAACATTTTTATTAGATGGTGTTATTATGAGTGTAACTGTACCTTTCAGTGTATTTTTTATCTGTTTTGTGAAACTTTTTGTTTTGCAACACTTTTTTGTTTTGCAAAATAGTTAACCAGAGCATAGGTTGTACTATCCCGACGAGTATTAAATTGCGCTAAAGCGATCGCATTTACATTTAACTTGTAATACGAGCAAAAAACCCTTGTTTAATTTGTCCTTTCATATGGATGGGTGTCTTTTTGAGATAGCATAAGTAAGGGATTAGACATTTTGTTGTGTCTTGCCATGTTATTTGTCCCTAAAACATGGAAATAATTTGTATTATTAAACATTGAAACTTATTTATCCAAATTATTTGGATACCACAGCTCTGAGAATTATTTGGATACCACAGCTCTGAGAATTATTTGGATACCACAGCTCAGAGAAGCAGGCTCGCATATGCAAACCTGCCCCACAAGGGCTCCGGAGCAGCTTTTGCTGCTTTGTACATGGAGCCCCTTGAGTTTTGTAGTTAGCCCCATAGAAATGTTTTAGTAGAGGTATTTAGCAGAGCCGTACTATCCGACCACTATATATTAGCGTGCCCAAGGCTTTCCATCGAGGGTTAACATTTTACTTTGAATTTGTAATATGAGGGCAAGAATAAGAGCACTATTGATTTAAACTTGAGCAATGCTAGAGAAAAACAGCGCTAATACTTTTGTGCTTCACTTGTAATATAGATTGTTTAACCCCTTAACGACCAAGGACGTACGCCACATGTCCTCAAAAAAAATACACTTAATGACCGAGGACGTGTGGCGTACGTCCTTGGTCTGGAAAGCAGCTGGAAGCGATCCTGCTCGCTTCCAGTTGCTTTCCGGTTATTGCAGTGATGCCTCGATATTGAGGCATCCTGCAATAACCTTTTTTAGCAATCCGGTGCAGAGAGAGCCACTCTGTGGCACGGGAGGGCGGGGGCGGGCGCGCACACGGGGAGGGAGTGGGTGGGAACTGCTACACTACAGAAAAATTATGTATGAAAAGTTGTAAAAAATAGTTTAGCTATGTAAAAATACATTAGTCAGGGGGTGGGGGATTGGTCTGTGGCGGGGGGGGGGGGGAAGCTACACTACAGAAAAACAGGCAAAAAAAACCAAAAAAACATTTTTTTTGCAAACTGGGTACTGGCAGACAGCTGCCAGTACCCAAGATGGCCCCCAATAAGGCAGAGGGGGAGGTTAGAGAGCTGTTTTGGGGGGATCAGGGAGGTTGGGGGCTAAGGGGGGGATCCTACAAAGTAGCATATGTAAATATGCTAAAGATGTATTTTATTTAAAAAAAATAAAAATATTTTAGTACTGGCAGACTTTCTGCCAGTACTTAAGATGGTGGGGACAGTTGTGGGGTGGGGGAGGGAAGGGAGCTGTTTGGGAGGGATCAGGGGGTCTGATGTGTCAGGTGGGAGGCTGATCTCTACACTAAAGCTAAAATTAACCGTGCAAGCTCCCTACAAACTACCTAATTAACCCCTTCACTGCTAGCCATAATACATGTGTGATGCGCAGCAGCACTTAGCGGCCTTTTAATTACCAAAAAGCAAAACCAAAGCCATATATGTCTGCTATTTATGAACAAAGGGGATCCCAGAGAAGCATTTACAACCATGTATGCTATAATTGCATAAGTTTTTTGTAAATAATTTCAGTGAGAAAACTAAAGTTTGTGAAAAAGTGAACAATTTTTTTTATTTGATCGCATTTGGCGGTGAAATGGTGGCATGAAATATACCAAAATGGGCCTAGATCAATACTTTGGGATGTCTTCTAAAAAAAAATATATACATGTCAATGGATATTCAGGGATTCCTGAAAGATATCAGTGTCCCAATGTAACTAGCGCTAATTTTGAAAAAAAGTGGTTTGGAAATAGCAAAGTGCTACTTGTATTTATGGCCCTATAACTTGCAAAAAAAGCAAAGAACATGTAAACATTGGATATTTCTAAACTCAGGACAAAATTTAGAAACTATTTAGCATCTGTTTTTTTTGGTGGTTATAGATGTGTAACAGATTTTGGGGGTCAAAGTTAGAAAAAGTGTTTTTTTTTTCCATTTTTCCTCATATTTTATAAATTTTTTTATAGTAAATTATAAGATATGATGAAAATAATGGTATATTTTGAAAGTCCATTTAATGGCGAGAAAAACGGTATATAATATGTGTGGGTACATTAAATGAGTAAGGGGAAAATTACAGCTTAACACAAACACCGCAGAAATGTAAAAATAGCCTTGGTCCCAAATGGACAGAAAATGGTCTGTGGTCATTAAGGGGTTAAGAATGCTCGCTCGCCCACCCTTCTATTTCTCTGGTGTGATGATCTAAAGCTATTTTTTACCCTGAAAACAGGGTGTATCGCTAAGGGGCTTATACTGCATTTTCGTATGAGGGTTAGATACATACATTACTAAAGTGCAAAATAAAAAAAAAATATTTTTAATATCTTACAAAACAAATAATTGAACAATTCAAACTACAAAAAGCAGGAAAAATTGTATTGTTAAGCAGCATCAAAATTTTTCACCAAAAATAGAATTTGATCAAAAATGTAAAATTTGTATGTAAATTACACAGGAATAAATTGTATTAAATAGGAACAGAATACATTTTAACTTAAAGTGAATGTAAACTGACGATTACTGCCCGACAACATTGGATATACCTTTAAAGATGAGCCCGGGTTTAATTCATAAAATGTTTTATATTTATGTATTTTAGAAATGTTTTTGCTATTTACCCCTCCACCGATAAGTGCAGCTCTCCCGCCCGTCATATTATCTAATTGATTGACAGATGACGATTGTTAAAAGAAATAATCCTTGTTCCCCCCCCACCAGGGCGTTCACTCCCTTTGCATAGACGTCACGGCCTGGGGGGAAACAAGGATTAGTTCTTTTAACAATCTTCATCTGTCAATCAATTAGACAATAAACAGCGGGCAGGAGAGCTGCGCTTATCGGTGGAGGGGTAAAAAGCTAAAAATTTGTGTAAATACATCAATATAAAATATTTTATTAATTAAACCCGGGCTCATTTTTAAAAGTATATCCAATGCTGTGGGGCAGTAATCCCCAGTTTACATTCACTTTAAGTACACTGGGTGTGCAAATAGAAATTCATACTTATAATATGTACAAAATACTTTATTTTTTTCGTAAAATGGGCTGAACATGGGCGTTCCATGGCCGTATAATTGTCTAATAAAATGTGTCAAAATAAAGAATCAGATACAGACCATTAAAAAGCCAGATATCAAATAAAAAAGACCACTTGAGTAAGGTATAAATACAAACTTTAATGCAGTTCTTATGAATCCTCAGAAGCAATCCTCAAGGAAAGAGAAAAGCAAACATAATACAGCACAGAATATGTAAGGTAACAATCCCCCACTTAATGTTCTGTATCTGATTCTTTATTTTGACACATTTTATATCACATTATTGTATTGTATTTGTGTTTTCCACCATTGTGATACATTATATTTTTATTGTATAATTGTCTAATCCCAGCGTAATTCTGTAAAGATTTTCACACTACAGATTTCACATTTTTTTCTCACAAACTAAAAGATGCCAACTTTTCTCAAAACACTCAAAATACTAATAACCCTAGCAGAAAAACACATGCATATGAAAATATAGGTGATTGTAAGATGCTGAACGCAGAAGATGTGATTTATTTTGGTTCCAGGCTTTAATTTTGAATGTGACCCCTGCTCACTGCTAACTTCGATCTATGGAGCAAAGCGTCCCTTTCCAGCGAGCTCCATTACTTTCAATAGGAGACATCTAGCCACTCGCAGGGAATTTTACATTTTTATGACAATTTCACCAGGGTAATCACTGTAAGGGTTGGCGAGAAAAAACAAGTCTGGTCTGGCAAAGTTTAGATCATCAGGCCCATAGAAGTCTATTTGAAGGATTTAGTGCACCCACACTGCATGCAGATATTCCACACAAAAAAATATCGCCTAGGTTTAGAGTTCTGCGTTAGCCGTCAAAACCAGCGTTAGGGGCTCCTAACGCTGGTTTTGGCCGCCCGCTGGTAATTAGAGTCAGTCAGGAAAGGGTCTAACGCTCACTTTGCAGCCGCGACTTTCCATACAGCAGATCCCCTTACGTCAATTGCGTATCCTATCTTTTCAATGGGATCTTTCTAATGCCGGTATTTAGAGTCTTGGCTGAAGTGAGCATTAGAAATCTAACGACAAGACTCCAGCCACAGAAAAAAGCCAGGAGTTAAGAGCTTTCTGGGCTAACGCCGGTTTATAAAGCTCTTAACTACTGTGCTCTAAAGTACACTAACACCCATAAACTACCTATGTACCCCTAAACCAAGGCCCTCCCACATCGCCGCCACTCTAATAAATTTTTTTAATCCCTAATCTGCCGACCGCACACCGCCGCAACCTACGTTATCCCTATGTACCCCTTATCTGCTGCCCCTAACACTGCCGACCCCTATATTATATTTATTAACCCCTAATCTGCCGCCCCCAACGTCGCCACCACCTACCTACAATTATTAACCCCTAATCTGCCGACCGGACCTCACCGCTACTATAATAAAGTTATTAACCCCTAATCCGCCTCACTCCCGCCTCAATAACCCTATAATAAATAGTATTAACCCCTAATCTGCCCTCCCTAACATCACCGACACCTAACTTCAAGTATTAACCCCTAATCTGCTGACCGGACCTCACCGCTACTCTATTAAATTTATTAACCCCTAAAGCTAAATCTACCCCTAACACTAACACCCCCCTAAGTTAAATATAATTTTTATATAACTAAATAAATTATTTCTTATTAAATAAATTATTCCTATTTAAAGCTAAATACTTACCTGTAAAATAAACCCTAATATAGCTACAATATAAATTATAATTACATTGTAGCTATTTTAGGATTAATATTTATTTTACAGGCAACTTTTTATTTATTTTAACCAGGTACAATAGCTATTAAATAGTTAAGAACTATTTATAATAGCTACCTAGTTAAAATAATTACAAAATTACCTGTAAAATAAATCCTAACCTAAGTTACAATTAAACCTAACACTACACTATCAATGAATTAATTAAATAAAATACCTACAATTATCTACAATTAAACCTAACACTACACTATCAATAAATTAATTACATACAAATACCTACAATTAAATACAATTAAATAAACTAACTAAAGTACAAAAAATAAATAAAGAACTAAGTTACAAAAAATAAAAAATAATTTACAAACATTAGAAACATATTACAACAATTTTAAGCTAATTACACCTACTCTAAGCCCCCTAATAAAGCTGAACGCTGCTTTTTTGCAGGTGTTAGTTTTTTTTCAGCTCAAACTGCCCCATTGTTTCCTATGGGGGAATCGTGCACAAGCACGTTTTTGAAGCTGGCCGCGTCCGTAAGCACCGCTGGTATTTAGAGTTGCAGTGGCGGTAAATATGCCTGTACACTCCCTTTTTGGAGCCTAACGCAGCCCTTCTGTGAACTCTAAATACCAGCGGTATTTAAAAGGTGCGGGGGGGAAAAGAACACGTAGCTAACGCACCCCTTTGGCCGCAGAACTCTAAATCTAGCGGTATGAGTTTGCACTTGTAATTGAGAGCAAAAATAGAAATGCTATTGATTGCGTTTGAGTAGCGTCAACGCACAATACAGCTAATACTTTTGCAAACCGCTTGTAATCTAGGCCTAAATATAATTTAAAGGTAAACAATCATCAGGATTTCCTATTTTTTTTTAAATAATTCCAACTTCTCATGTATGTAAAATGTCACAAAAATGCAAATGTCCAACACCAAGCCCTTGCAGTAAAGCCAAGCAAGGGTAAGGCTTATCATTAATGATCTCATGGGGGAGCTCTGACTCTTACAACCAACAACATATTGCTCGGTTAGGAATAGATGATTGATGCAAGATGAGTCATTTCATTAAAATCCATCAGCACAAAACATGTGACACAGAACTCTGGCAGCAAAGTGTTTTTGACACATTTTCTAATCAAAAAGACTGAGCTGAATTCTTGTCACACGATCCAATTTATTGTGTCTCCCAGCTCTCGGTGTGAGTGTGAGAGTGGGAGTAAAGGAGGTGAAAATCAGCAGTGAGATGTTTAATTCTGAGATAGCAGCAGCAACATCTCTACCTCTCACACAGGACGCCAATAGATCACATGAATTTATTATCAGGGGAAGTTTTCCGAAGAGTTATTTATTTCACAAGTTGGATTTCTAACTTGCAAACTGTTCCCTCTTAAAGGGACTGTTGCATCACACTAAAAAATAAAACCTAACTGTCTAGAACAAGTTTTGTAAGTTGCATTATTCCAGGAGCCCTAACAAACAAGATTTAAAGGGACAATATACACCCTGGGATTTTAACATAAGTGTATTATAAAACAATATACTTTGAATATTTAGATTAGCCCCTTTTTTTTGCTTAACAAAGCTACAAATAATGTTGCAAAACACTGCTGCCAAAGAGCACTAAAGACACGTGCACACTCCTGAGCTATTATGAGCCTACCTAGTTCTACTCTTCAATAAAAGATACCAAGAGAACAAAGCAAAATTGATAACAGACGTAAATGGGAAAGCTGCTTAAAATTGCATGTCCTGAGACTTCCGGTGGGTGGGCTGAAGAGTGAGCAGCCTCGAGAAAGAGCTCCGGAGCTGGAAATCTTTTGAAAGTGGCATTGCCATTAAAAATATACCTAAATAAGTGACATTGCTGCTCCTTACAAGCCCAAATGCATACTAGCCTTGGTACATCTGGTGCCTGGCGTTTTTGATGCTGGTAAATCACATCTACCCCCACCGCAAGCATAACAGCACAGAGAAGTGCATTTGTAAATATCTTTGCGGTATCTTGAAAGACAGCGGAGACAACGGAACTGTCCCCTGGAGGTGTTTGGGACACTGCGGATCGGATCCCCACCACATAGGGCAAAAACAGAACAACACGACTAAGGCCTGTCTGCCCGGTAGTCACCGGCCACTGGTACCGGTGGGATTGCCCCTTTAACTGCCTGTGCTGAACGGATCGACCTGCGGCCTCCTACTACACTTACCGGAGAAGCCCCGAGGAGAGTGGCAAGTCTGGGAGACTGGGAGAGGCGAATGGAACCATCTCTAATGGCCACACAGAGCGCAAGTTAAGTGGCGCGAAAAGTCCGGTCGCCATCTTGACGGGCAGAGAACAGCCAGCAGAGTGCTCTCCCTCCCCACAAGTTGCGGATTAACTGAGGCGCATAAGAAATCTCTGAAGGATTGCAACCGAATACTTCTCTGACAGGCTCACACACAAGAGGATCTCTTCCTGACATCGAACTGAGAAGGCAGGGTAACGTAGCACTCACGCTCCCACACATGAGTCCCTCACACGCAGTTATAAAACGTTTTTTTTTCTGTCTGACACTGGGCCAGGGAATCCCAACTTGCTCTCAGTGTTAATACAGCACAGTGAGGAACCTCAGCCAATTTGTGCTATAAGGGGAATACTGGACACTGGGTGTGTAGCAGGATGCAGGAATAGTGCCCCGGCTCTGGCCTGAGAGTGACTTTGACACGCTGACTGCTCCTTGGGGATAAGGCCATACATCAGGCCCAAGTCACACTAGCTTATTACCCTAACAATCTCAACTATCCAGGGACTGGCACAGAACGGGAGAGTCACAGAGAAACACTGAACAGTTAAAGTTGGGACTTTGTACAGGAACTCCCAAAAGGGTGGAAAGCTAAACCAAATAATTGTGAAATTTGTGAACAGTGAATATTGTATTTTTGTGCTTTGTTCATTTACTTTCCTTCTTATTTCTTTATGTTTGTTGTCTTTCTCTTGCTTATTGCCCTAATTGTCTGCTACTAATACAAAGTGTGTTATTTTATGCCAGTACATGGATAGGTTTCTGTCTGGTGGCAGAATGTCGGGCAAAAACAAAAATGTAGGCAAGGGCAGGGGAGCTGCTGACCAACTACAAGAAGCACCTTCTGGTGTGCTGGAGCCCAACACGTGCTCTATAGACACACATGTGGTGGTTCAGCAGCTTTCCTCCATCTTCCTTCCAAAAATAGAGAGTTTGCAGAAAGGGCTGGACCATCTGACAGGGGAAATGAAGCAATTCTCAGTTAGATTTACAGAAATGGAGGATAGAGTGTCAGGGCTAGAGGACACTTCAGTAACTCATGACACCCAGCTAGACGCCTTGTTGAAGCAAAACATAAATTTACACCAGAGGTTAGAGGACCTAGAGAATAGGTCGCGCCGCAATAATCTGCGCATTATAGGTGTACCTGAAAATATTAAGCCTAAAGACCTCATATGCTTTGTGGAAGACACCTTGCCTAGGCTTCTCAAACTGACCCCAGCAATATTTAAGGGTAGTGTGGAACGGGCGCACAGGGTGGGCCCAGAAAGGCAACAAGAGAGGGGAAATACACAGCCCAGGCAGGTCATGGTTAAACTGTTACATTTTCAACTTAAAATAGAGTTACTGCGTGCATACAGAAAAACCTCCCCAGTTTTGTTTGAAGGCACTAGACTCCTGATTTTTCAGGACTACTCCTCTGAGCTTATGAGGAAACGCAAGGAGTTCTCCCCTATCTGCTCAGAGCTAAACAGGAAAGGTAGGAAGGTGTACCTCTTGTATCCAGCTAGACTAAAGCTTTTAACCTCCTCAGGCCCCAAATTCTTTGATTCCCCGAGAGAAGCCACAGAGTATTTGAGAGTCAGCAGGGAGGGAGAGAGAGCAAACTCACCTAGATCACCCCGCTCAGACCCGGGATGAAAAGCAAGAGTGAACACCTAGAGTAATATTACAGCTTACTCCCTAAGGGGGGTTAGCCCTGAACTTGATCACTGGTTTTAAGTGTTACACTGTTATGTATAATTTTACAGATAAGTTTGATTATTATGTTATTTTTTTGTGTATAGTATTGGTTGCATTTAGAATGATAACCCCTCCCTTTAATTATTCTTCAAAAGAAAGATTGTTGGATGGGCTCCCTAACAGAATTAGAATGCCGACCCCGAGCTCAAAACCTCCTTATGGGGTTTCCCAGAGTTTGCTTTTTCTCTGTTTACCAATAGAACAACAGGAATTGCTCCTGCGTCAGCCGCACCCATATGGCTGCTGTTTACCCATCTACGCCTGTAGAATTGGCTGTAAACCATCACCCACTCTTTATATCATAGCTAAACTAATTAAGGACAATTTAAGGGGTGGCACTACAGCTCAATGCTTAGATGTGGCGTACCTGGAACCTTATAGTTTAAATATTTATGATGATATAGATAGGAAAAAAAAACCCCACTCCAAAGAGCTGTATACTCTAATGTACTCGGGTACGGAGTTTCAGATTTCGGGTACACGATGTAGTGAAATGCTAAGGGTAGGGGAAGAAGTTTGGGATACAAACACTGCAAGGGCCCTGGAAGGGGTTAACTCTGAGCCAAACTAACCATGCCTCTGTATTGCACCAATATGTTCAGTTATGCAGCTAAGATTGTTTATCATGTTTTGATTTTATTTTATGTTATACTGGTCACTGGTGATGCGGTCACTCATTCAACTATTAGCCACTGTGAGATTGAACTGTTTGCTCTACACTTTGAAGGGACTGATTCCAAGTTGTTTAGCCTAGGGTTACATTATATTCAGCTTAAGAGTATTTTTTCCCTACTGTTACAACCAAGGGAACAACAGCACCCAATTTTATATCAATCATATTTATTCAACTGTTACATACCCACTTATACCTATAGAATTGTCAGGAACTCATTGCCCAGTTTTCAAATAGATATGCTAGTCAATTATACCTTAAGGAATGGAACACTGAATCAACAGCCGGATGTGGCGTCTCCGGAATACATTAGTGTAAATACTCATGACAGTAGAGATGTGATACAAAATCCCCATTCTAGAGGGTGTTATACCTTATTGGCTCTCAAGGTTGGGTTGTGTGTAACTGAATTGGTTGATGTAGAGCACTTTTTTTTTTGTGTTTATGGGAGAGATGTTTTTTTTTTTTTTTTTTTTTTTCTCTATCCCCCTTCTCCCCGCCCTTTATCCCTCAGACCAGGATATGGAGGAGGTCGGAGAACTAGGGCTATCCCTTGATCACTAAATGACGGTAAGACTTATGTCCTGGAATGTGGGGGGGATTAACTCCCCCACTAAAAGGAGCATGATCCTGACACATTTGAGACGTTTAGGAACGGATATTGCGTTCCTACAGGAGACCCACCTCTCCGAGGAGGAACACGAGAGATTGAAAAGAGATTGGGTGGGTTCGGTGGAATATGTATCACACACTAGAGCTAGCAGGGGCGTAGCAATCTTACTGGGAAAAAGAGGCCAGACTGAGATACTGACTACACACAAGGACCCGGAGGGGCGATACTTGATAGTGCAGGTTAAAATTCACCAAAGAATATTGGTACTCTGCAATATCTACGCACCAAATTGCAAGTCTGCCGCATTTTGGACCAAACTTGTCCAAGACTTGACCCCATATGTAGGCATGGATGTGGTACTGGGGGGGGACTTCAATCTGGCCCCAAACCCTCTATGCGACAGAATGCAAGACCCGGATCGCCCTAGGGCAGGAAAGAGGCCTAATGGCAAGGGAACCTTTGAAAAGAAAGTGTTTTCCAGACTCACTGACTCCTTACAACTAGTAGACATCTGGAGGTTGAGAAACTCGGAGAGCAAGGATTTTACTTGCATATCTAGGGCGACCCCAACACTTTCTCGCATTGACCTCTTTATGATCTCCCCCAACATAATTCCGAAGGTCACTAGAACCAAAATACATAGCGTGGTGATCTCAGATCACGCCCCAGTTGAATTGGAATTCTCGGTGGGCCCTATTGTCACGAACAAGAACACGCTTAGATTTCCGAGTTATCTCTGCACCTCAGATGCCTTCATCAAATATTTGGTCCATGCATGGAACGATTACTACACGGATAATCAGAACCATTTGGATACACCCGAATTGTTTTGGAATACAGCCAAAGCAGTGTTAACGGGAAATATAATTTCCTATGTTGCCACATTACGTAGGAAACTTCAGGCTAAGCTGCAGAGCTTACAGGAGAACTTGACGGGGTCCTACCAGACCTATTGCAGGGATCCCAATCCCTCAACAAAAGACAAATATCTTACTTGTAAAGGGGAATTGGATGCATTTTTGCATCATCAAGCAGTGACACAGCTTCTCAAAACTAACGCCAAGTATTACCGAGGAGGTGACAGATCGGGCAAACTATTGGCCTCCCTGACATCTCAACGGGAAGTGCGCAAGCCTATTGCAGCTCTTAAATACGGCAATAAAACTCATAAATCTCCTCAAGCAATCGTGGATGTCCTGGCTAAATACTTCACTGATGTATATTCTTCTCAGAGGGTTCCTTCCGAGGAGTTTATCTCTTCCTTCTGGGAGGGCCTAGACTTACCGCAGATTAGTCAGGAACACTTAGAGGCTTTAAATGCAGCAATCTCTCCTGAGGAGATACTGAAAACAATCTCCTCTTTATCTAATGGTAAAGCGGCAGGCCCAGACGGGCTGCCCATAGAATTTTACAAAACACTGAAAACTCAAGTCACCCCTACTCTGACTAAATTGTATAACTCATACTACAAAGAGTTGACTCCCCCTTCAAAGTTATTTACCATGGCGCATGTATCCTTGATACCAAAACCTGGAAAAAACCCGGAACTACCTGAATCTTATCGCCCCATTTCCCTTCTCGACTCCGACTACAAGATTTTGATGAAAATCTTGACGGACCGGCTAAAATTTATTCTTGCAGAGATCATACACCCCGATCAGACTGGGTTCATGTGCAATAGATCCTCAGTAACCAATGTCAGGCGTGTTTTACATGCGATTGCACATTTCAAGGGTGGGTCGATAACGGAGAGAACACAGGATAAATCAGAGGCCTTCCTGCTGTCACTTGACGCAGAGAAGGCCTTTGACAGAGTGGTATGGAGCCACCTGTTCGACTCATTACGGCGCTTTGGCTTCTCAGGCTCCTTTTTGAGATTTATCTGCAATGTCTATGAGACTCCCTGGATTCATGTCATGGCAAATGGTCTGTTTTCTCCTCGCATTGTCTTACAGAGAGGTACTCGTCAGGGATGTCCCCTCTCTCCCCTCCTCTTCAATCTTGCTTTGGAGCCTCTGGCTATCAAACTGCGATCTGTATTTCCCGGCATCGCCATAGGCGAAGCAAACCTGCATTTGGCTATTTATGCGGATGATATGCTTCTGTTTGTAGAGCACCCGGCAAAACATATTCCGAAAATTTTAGCAACAATAGAGGCCTTTGGATCTTTTTCGGGGTACCGAATAAATGAAGGCAAGTCAGAGATTTTATGGTTACGAAAGCATCCTGTGCAGACTACTGCCTACCCATTTAAAGATGCCACCCCCAATATGACCTATCTGGGGATACGTTTATCGACAGACATTGACACCTTATATCATAATAACTTCTCCCGGGTTTGTAAGGACATCCAACAAACGCTAGAAGGATGGAAACGGCTACCTGTTTCCCTATCGGGACGAGTGGGCCTGATCAAGATGGTGATTCTGCCACGAATTTTATACCCCATCCTGATGTTACCCTTCCTATTAACAAAGCAGGACTTGGCTCTACAGGGAGTGCAGAATTATTAGGCAAGTTGTATTTTTGAGGATTAATTTTATTATTGAACAACAACCATGTTCTCAATGAACCCAAAAAACTCATTAATATCAAAGCTGAATAGTTTTGGAAGTAGTTTTTAGTTTGTTTTTAGTTATAGCTATTTTAGGGGGATATCTGTGTGTGCAGGTGACTATTACTGTGCATAATTATTAGGCAACTTAACAAAAAACAAATATATACCCATTTCAATTATTTATTTTTACCAGTGAAACCAATATAACATCTCAACATTCACAAATATACATTTCTGACATTCAAAAACAAAACAAAAACAAATCAGTGACCAATATAGCCACCTTTCTTTGCAAGGACACTCAAAAGCCTGCCATCCATGGATTCTGTCAGTGTTTTGATCTGTTCACCATCAACATTGCGTGCAGCAGCAACCACAGCCTCCCAGACACTGTTCAGAGAGGTGTACTGTTTTCCCTCCTTGTAAATCTCACATTTGATGATGGACCACAGGTTCTCAATGGGGTTCAGATCAGGTGAACAAGGAGGCCATGTCATTAGATTTTCTTCTTTTATACCCTTTCTTGCCAGCCACGCTGTGGAGTACTTGGACGCGTGTGATGGAGCATTGTCCTGCATGAAAATTATGTTTTTCTTGAAGGATGCAGACTTCTTCCTGTACCACTGCTTGAAGAAGGTGTCTTCCAGAAACTGGCAGTAGGACTGGGAGTTGAGCTTGACTCCATCCTCAACCCGAAAAGGCCCCACAAGCTCATCTTTGATGATACCAGCCCAAACCAGTACTCCACCTCCACCTTGCTGGCGTCTGAGTCGGACTGGAGCTCTCTGCCCTTTACCAATCCAGCCACGGGCCCATCCATCTGGCCCATCAAGACTCACTCTCATTTCATCAGTCCATAAAACCTTAGAAAAATCAGTCTTGAGATATTTCTTGGCCCAGTCTTGACGTTTCAGCTTGTGTGTCTTGTTCAGTGGTGGTCGTCTTTCAGCCTTTCTTACCTTGGCCATGTCTCTGAGTATTGCACACCTTGTGCTTTTGGGCACTCCAGTGATGTTGCAGCTCTGAAATATGGCCAAACTGGTGGCAAGTGGCATCTTGGCAGCTGCACGCTTGGCTTTTCTCAGTTCATGGGCAGTTATTTTGCGCCTTGGTTTTTCCACACGCTTCTTGCGACCCTGTTGACTATTTTGAATGAAACGCTTGATTGTTCGATGATCACGCTTCAGAAGCTTTGCAATTTTAAGAGTGCTGCATCCCTCTGCAAGATATCTCACTATTTTTGACTTTTCTGAGCCTGTCAAGTCCTTCTTTTGACCCATTTTGCCAAAGGAAAGGAAGTTGCCTAATAATTATGCACACCTGATATAGGGTGTTGATGTCATTAGACCACACCCCTTCTCATTACAGAGATGCACATCACCTAATATGCTTAATTGGTAGTAGGCTTTCGAGCCTATACAGCTTGGAGTAAGACAACATGCATAAAGAGGATGATGTGGTCAAAATACTCATTTGCCTAATAATTCTGCACTCCCTGTATATACTAAAGCCGTCACGAGTTTTCTTTGGAAAGGGGGTAAACCAAGAATAGCCATTGCAAAATTATACGCATCCCCGTCTCAGGGAGGACTGGGACTACCCAACCTTAGACTATATAATTGGGCGGCCTTGGACCGCCTAGTGTTAGATTGGCAACTGAACACTTGTCATTTTTATGACACTGCACTAGAGGATTCTGCCACAGGTGACCATAGTCTAACCTACCTATCACATGCTCAACTCAGCAAGATCCCACTGGAAATAAAAGGCAACTTTCTTTATAAAGACACGCTAAAGGCCTGGCAGCTAACGCTGCGCCATATAGACCGGACCTATATGTCATCCAGAATGATCCCGCTGAGGCGGAATGCTGACTTCCCTCCAGGGATAGACACCTCTCCCTTTGCGTTATGGGAGGCGGTGGGCCTGCGCTCGGTGGGAGACTCCTTGGATCTGAATACAAAGAGCATCAAATCGTTTACCGACCTACAGAACCAATTTCAAATACCTAAAACTCATTTCTATGCCTATTTACAGATGAGGCACTATGTCAATCAATTAATCACCATGGACCCACACTTTTGGGAACCCCATGCTCTCAACCCCTCCGTGGTCTCCTTTAGGTTAGGCAGATTTACAATCTCAGGTATATACAAATTATTAATTGGGAAGACCGAAACTAAAAATTTAGAGACACTAGTAAACATATGGAGTACAGATATAGATGAAGAAGATTTAACAACGGTGATTCAGGGCAGCTTAGAAACAGTACGAAGGGCGACACTGTCTATGACGTTTAGAGAATCACAGGTCAGAATGTTGCATAGGGACTATCTGACGCCTCGCAGACTAACCAAATGGCACACTGACATAGCAAATGAATGCAGCAAGTGCAGATTCGGTGACCCCGACTTCCTTCACTATTTTTTTAAATGCCCCCGAGTGAGACAGTTCTGGGGCAGGGTGGTCTTCTGGATAAACAATACCTTAGCAGTCAGAACTGATATTGGAATCAAACAAATATGCTTTCTCGACTGGGAAGAACTAAGGCCCAGGCTGAGGCCGCTACTCACTACAATAATTCTGGTGGCTAGGAAAGTCATTCTGAAAGTATGGACCCTGACAGAGGCTCCATCGTTCATAGTGTTCAAACGATGCATACACCATCAGCTAATGGTAGAACAGCTAGACACCAAAATGGACACGAACAGACGACTCAGACATTTTCTGAATAAATGGCGGGAATACATTAGCACGTTGAATATTGATCAGCAAAAGCAGATTCTGCAGCCATTTGCTCAAACTGAGCTTATGCTGACTGCTTCATTGAGAGGGGAGTGGGGATTCCTGTACCAGTAAGAGGGCGGAGGGCGGCGGAGATCCCTTTTTTTTTTTTTTTTTTTTTCTCTCTCATCCTCACCACGTATATTACATACAGTTCTTGCAATAAAGCACAATGGCTATTGAGAAACTGAAGACTAAGAAGTGACTAGTTCTTGCACTGTTTTGTTTTGTTTCATTATGTTTATTAAAAAGTAAAATGAGGAGAAAAGAAGGGAAAGAAAATGCTAAAGGCAATGTCATAGTGAATTATCATTGACGACTGTAAATTATATTGGATCATTACTTTCATATTGTCTGAACTGTATCTTGTATGTCATGTTATCTATTCTCCTCAATAAAAATATATTTAAAAAAAAAAAATTGCATGTCCTATCTGAATCAGGAAAGTTTAATTTTGACTTTACTGTCCCTTTAATTAGTAATATGAATTCATAATGTGTGCCTGTATACAGGTTCTTGAACAATAAATACATTTTACAAACATACAGCTAGATTACAAGTTTTGAGTACCATAGGGAAATTAAGATCGCTACAAAAGTGGCGGTATTTAACCTCCCTATAGCGCTGCTATTACAGGTTTTGCAAAACCCGGCTTATGCGGTCGATATGGTTGCGTTGAGCTCCATACCTCACCCAAATACAAGCAGTGTTTTGACGTGCTCGTGCACGATTTCCCCATAGACATCAATGGGGAGAGTCAGCTAAAAAAAAGCCTAACACCTGCAATCGCGGAAACAAAAGCACCGTAACGCAGCCCCATTGATGTCTAAGGGAAAAGAAAAAGTTACTTTTAAACCTAACACCCTAACATAAAAACCACGTCTAAACACCCCTAATCTGCTGCCCCAACATCGCCGCCACCGTCATTAACTAGGTAGACTAGTTAGTAAATAGTTATTAACTATTTACTAGCTACCTAGTTAAAATAAATACAAATTTACCTGTAAAATAAAACCTAACCTGCCTTACACTAGAACCTAACATTACAATAAAATAAAATAAAATAAATTAATAAAATACAATTATCTAAATTACAAAATAAAGTAAACACTAAATTACACAAAATAAAAAATGAAATTATCAAAAATAAAAAAGAATTACTCCTAATCTAATAGCCCTATCAAAATAAAAAAGCCTTAAAAGGGCCCTTTGCGGGGCATTGCCCCAAAGAAATCAGCTCTTTTACCGGTAAAAAAAAATACAAACACCCCCCAACGATACACTTACAGTTTTCAAAGACCGGACATCCATCCTCATCCAGGCAGCAGAAGTCTTCTTCCAAGCAGGCAGAAGTCCTCATCGAAGCCGGCAGAAGTCTTCATCCAGGCGGCATCTTCTATCTTCATCCATCCGGCGTGGAGCGGGTCCATCTTCAAGACATCCGGTGCAGAGCATCTTCTTCTTCCGATCGCTGCTGTAGAATGAAGTTTCCCTTTAAGTAACGTCATCCAAGATGGCGTCCCTTACATTCTGATTGGCTGATAGAATTCTATCAGCCAATAGGAATTAAAGGTGAAAAATTCCTATTGGCTGTTGCAATCAGTCAATAGGATTGAGCTTTCATCCTATTGGCTGATCCAATTAGCCAATAGGATTTAGCTTGAATTCTATTGGCTATATTATTAGAATTCTATCAGCCAATCGGAATGTAAGGGACGCCATCTTGGATGACATCACTTAAAGGAAAACTTCATTCAACAGCAGCGATCGGAAGAAGAGGATACTCCGCGCCGGATGTCTTGAAGATGGACCCGCTCCGTGCCGGATGGATGAAGATAGAAGATGCCGTCTGGATGAAGACTTCTGCCGGCTTCGATGAGGACTTCTGTCCACTTGGATGAAGACTTCTGATGCCTAGATGAGGATGGATGTCCAGTCTTTGAAAACTGTAAGTGGATCGTCGGGGGTTAGTGCTAGGTTTTTTTAAAGGGTTTATTGGGTGGGTTTTATTTTTTAGCTTAGGGTTTGGGCAATGTAAAAGAGCTAAATGCCCTGTTAAGGGCAATGCCCATCCAAATGCCCTTTTCAGGGCAATGGTTAGCTTAGGTTTATTTAGATTGGTTTTTATTTGGGGGGTTTGGTTGGGTGGGTGGTGGGTTTTACTGTTGGGGGGTGTTTGTATTACAGGTAAAAGAGCTGATTTCTTTGAACAATGCCCCGCAAAAGGCCCTTTTAAGGGCCATTGGCAGTTTAGTGTAGACTACGTTTTTTTTTTTATTTTGGGTGGGCTTTTTTATTTTGATAGGGCTATTAGATTAGGAATAATTCATTTTTATATTTTATCATTTCATTTTTTATTTTGTGTAATTTAGTGTTTATTTTTTGTAATTTAGATAATTGTATTTTATTAATTTAATTTATTTTATTGTAATGTTAGGTTTTAGTGTAAGGCAGGTTAGGTTTTATTTTACAGCCAAATTTATATTTATTTTAATAATATAGTTAATAACAAACAAATAACAAACAAATTACCTGTGAAATAAAAATAAAACCTAAGCTAGCTACAATGTAACTATTAGTTAAATTGCATCTGTCTTATGTTTTATTTTAAAGGTATGTATTTAGTTTTAAATAAGAATTATTTAGGTAATAATTGTAAGGTTTATTTAGATTTATTTTAATTATATTTAAGTTAGGGGGTTTTAGGGATAGACTTAGGCTTAGGGTTATGTTAGGGTTAGGTTTAAAGGTTAATATATTTATGTAGTGATGTGGGAGGCCAGAGGTTTAGGGGTTAATAGTTTATTTTATTATATTTCGTTGTGGGGGGCTTACGGTTTAGTGGTTAATAGGTTTATTATAGCAACGGTGTTGGCGGATGGCAGATTAGGGGTTAATGATATTTAAATAGTGTTTTTGCGATGCAGGAGGGCGGCGGTTTAGGGTTAATAGGTTTATTATAGTGGCGATGATCTCGGGGAGCGGCGGAATAGAAGTTAATACATTTTTTAAGTGGCGGCGATGTCTGGAGCAGCATATTAGGGGTTAATATTTTTATTTTTGTATTTGTGATGCAGGAGGGCCTCGGTTTAGGGGTTAATAGGTAGTTTATGGGTGTTAATTTACTTTTTAACACTTTAGTTATGATTTTTATGGTAGAGCTTTGTAACGTAAAACTCATAACTACTGACTTTAGATGGGGGTATGAATCTTTTTGGCTTCACAGCAAAACTTGTAATACCGGCGCTAAGAAAAACAACTTTTTTAAAAGTGCGATACTGACATTGCGTGACAGCCAAAAAGGTGTGCGGTACACCTATTCTGACAAGACTTGTAATAGCGGCATTAGGGAAAAAGCATTGTTATGAAGCATAATGCTGCTTTTTCACTCATAACGCCAAACTCGTAATCTATCTGATAGTGCTAAGGTTATTCCCAGCCTCCCTGTAGTCATGGGTGCAGCTATATTGAAATCTAGCTTCCCAGTGCTGATATGTTTGCACATGTGTGACAGTGAGATAGATCGCTGTGCCATGGAGCTCAATAAGCAATAAGTAAACTATGTTTAATACAAGTGGTATTAAACCAAGCCACCACTACTGATCTGGAACTGGCTAAATGAGTGGTGGAGACTTTTCAGAAATTGAGATGATTTAAAGTGCTCTGCATGGAGCTTATTGAGTACTGCAAGGAGGAGCACTAATGTTTACTGAGCTGGTTCTTCTGTGAGCCTGTGAATGGAGGGTTAACTAACCCCGTGGTACCAGTTAGGGGAAAGTGGAACATTTGATTAGTTTGGGAACATTGTCTCTGGAGTGTGATTGTATGGACAAAGTGCTTGGTGGACTGATTTTATATAATAACTTGGTGTTATCTGTAATGCTTCATACAGGTCTAGAAGGACTGTGCTCTACAGTTGTTAGCAGAAAATTACTTTTATGTATTTAGTATTTGTATTGTGCAAGTGCTCTGGAATAGGATTGAAATATTTCTATAAAATTATTGTGCAGCTTGGGTCATGCATTATTTTGTATTGATATAATACATGCTCTTTTTATATATATACATTGATTGGAGTAGCCGTGTTAGTCCAGAGATTTAGATATCAAAATAACAAGAGTATTGCATTGAGCAATGATACTTTTTTATTGGACTAACTATACATTTTTAAGATGACACCCCTCTTCCCCTTGCATTCAGACCTGTGTAACACTTTGTTTTTTTTAGCCTGTGTTTTAAGATATAATCTGTAAATTCCATCAAATTGGTCAGTATTGCTTCAGACTTGAAAAAGGAAGACACTCTTCCAAAAGCTTGTCATCTTATAAATGTATAGTTAGTCCAATAAAAAAGTATCATTGCTCAATGCAATACTCTTGTTATTTTGATATCTATATATATATATATACTATATATATATATATATATATATAACATACAAGAGAAATATCGAAAGAAATTCAGCGCTGCAAATACATAGGATGTAAATATAAATGATACTATGTCAAATATATATGATAGATGTCTCTTAGGTGTGGTAGACAAATGTCCTGTATTTCACACAGGTTGTACGTAAACTGATTTAGGACAAAGTCAGGTGGATATATAGGTTCAAGTATTATTTTGCAAATGAGCAATAATAGTTAATAGAAGTCAATAATAAAACTGCAACAATGGTACTGGGGGACAAGTAGTATACCCTTACCAGAGGGTACCTCAATCATATGAGGTAATGTCAGCGCATCTGGTTTAATTCTCTCCGGTCTGTCTTGGATTTCCTTCCTGTGTAAGAAGAGATCCTGGTCTTTTATTTTGTGCCGACTTGTGTATAGTGCTTTCAACCGTGGAACTTCCTGGTCCTTGGTATCGCTGGCTTGGTGTCTCCTCGCAGTATGGTAGTTCAATCTGGATCTTGGCTCTCACCGTATTGGATGGGATATAGCAAAGAAAGAGAAAGAGTACATAGTGTGATACTGTATAAATAAAAATTTATTACATTCAAGGCAGGAATAGGAAATGCACTCACATTAATCAACCTCAATCAATATGAGGTAAGTAAGGGTGTGTAGATATATTTTTATACACCTTACGCAGGTGTTACTGTAGGCAGGTATCTCTTTGTGATTGTGAGGTTGCTGCATAAACACCGATGGTAAACTGTTTCAAATGGTGTCCTGATGTGTCCCAAAAAAGTACCTATAAAGTTCACTTGGTAGTAGTTTCACTTCACTATGTGAAGACCATAAACAGTGAAAAAATAATAATATAGGATACTTGGTGGATATGGGGCCTGCTGCTGGTAAGATTAAAGCAGCTGCAGTCTCAGCTATACCATAAAAAGTCTGTATGGAAACAAGGAATCTATATGCGATACAAACAGATGATGTATTTAGAAAGGTAACTAGAAATGTTAACCAGAAATGATAAGAGGTGTCAGTGCCTGCTATGGTCTGATAGTTAAGGCAACTGTGCTGTCAGGACGTTTCTGAATGAGTGATATATAGGCAAATAATAATATAGGTAGGTGTATGCCGCTTTGGTAGCCTGATATGTGGCTTGATGCGTAAAGCAAACGCTGTATAAAGCTGAGTGTGTGCGTGTATAGGTAAAAACAAGGAGCAAGGTATTATGTTTCCAGATGGTGGTGTATATGTTGCAAAGGTAAAGCACTCAAACGTGCCGCTGGTGACGGTCAGGTGGACAAGCCTGATAGGTATCGTCAGAGATCGCTGTGGATGACTTGTTCAAATGTCAGCCGCTTCGGAAAAAGAGCAAAGCCCCACTCAAAGAATGAAATCCTTACGCTTTTCGAAGCGTGGAAAATGCTTCTTCGTCAGAGGAAGTAGTGGCTTGCTTACAGAAGTGGCTATGATTTAAAGGGCTTTGAGTGGGCGTCTTAGTTCCATAGACGTTATACGTCATAACGTTTGCGGCTGCGATTTGACAGAGTATACGCGTGTTACCTTGGAAACGGTTTTTGTGTATATTATTATTTCCAACACCTTCTATGTTTGAACTTTATTAAAGGATAGTAGTATGTTGTGCGGCTTAGTTAAAAAGGGAAGGAATTATCTCCTAGGACTGAATTTAGCCTATACTTATAAAAAAAATTGGTAAGGAATTCTAAAAGCACTTGCTGTGTGTGTTCCTGAAAGGGACTAACTCATATTTGTTCAAGCAAATGTGATTGATACGTGTAACTGTGTTAGTAAATCTTTTGGCTTACTATAGTTACTTATTTTTAAAATAAATTCTAGTGGTCAGCTGCCAGATTTGTGTTAGATCAAATATATTATTTTTCTCCACTTGCGAGTGCCTGTGCTATAAGAGTTGGAGGAATGTTCTATCGGTTCTATATGAACAGATTCTTGCTTGTAAGTAAAAGCTGAGGATTAGTATGTCTAGCAATTGGGTAGAAGGGGACAAGGGAAATTTAGACATATGGAGAGTGTATAATATATTATATTAAATTCCCCTAGAGGCTCTAGAGTAGTAATAATAAAAAATAATGACTCAATAAATTAGATGAATACTTAAATAAATACATACAGCCTAGGGAACCGGTAAAATAAAAAAGGGAAAAAATACAATCTGGATGTGACAACCAACTGGATATGAACAGCTAAGAATACTAATGAATGGATGTTCATTTGGAGTTGGAAAAAAAAGGGGATTCTAAGTGTTGAAGTATTACTGGTTAAAGAAAAGCTGCTAAGTCTATATCTTCATTCATGCCCCTTGGGGTCATGGTGCCCATGTAGTGTATCCAGTATGATTCTCTTTGTCTCAGCTTTTGAAATCTATCCCCTCCTCTGGCTGGGGCCAGAACATGTTCAAGGATAGCGCCTTTTAGAAGTGCAGGTTTTTTTTTATGGAAATGCTTGAAATGTCTGGATAGGCTATGATCTTTATAGCCTTCTTCAATGTTATTCAGATGCTCCAATAGACGAGTTTTATAAGTCCTTTTGGTGCGTCCGATATATTGAAGTTTACACGGGCATTCCAGTAGATATACCACATAACTGGTTTTACAGTTGGTGAGTCTGTTGATGTTGCATTTTTTGTGTGGAAATGTATGAGACTGTACCAATTTGGTGGGTTTTTTGGAGTCATATGCGTGTTCACATCCCTTGCAATTCAAGCGGTTACATTTGAAGAAACCTTTGCTTTTTACTGTTAGCCAATTCTCTCCAGATTTCTTTTTGATTTGGCTAGGGGCCAGCATTTGTTTAAAATTTAGATTTTTTCTAAAGATTATTTTTGGTGCTGGGCCTATGGCGTTCTTCAATAGTTTGTCCTGCTGTAATATTGGCCAAAACTTCCTTAGGATCTTTTTAATTTCTGGAGCCGCTTCATTATATGTTGTAATCAGGGAGATCTTTTGTGATTTGTTAGTGCTGTTTTTTGTTTGGCCTTGTAACAAGTTTTTTCTTTCTAACTGTCTCACTTTTTTTTGTGAGTTTTCAATTAGTTTTTTTGTATATTTCTTTTCAATAAATTTGGTTTTATATATATATATACAAACAAATTGACAGGGGTGGTGGCACTCAAATGTAGGTTTTGGTGAACTACACCAGAAGTAAATGTGCAAGCAGTCACAGAAATATTATAAATATACACCATAAAAAGATAGGGTTAATGAAAACATTAAACAAACTCCAAAGTGTGACACAGGCTGCACCAAAAACAACATACTTTATTTTACAGCTCAAAATAGGCTCAGTGGAATGTCTCTTTTACAGAGTACAATTGTGTAGCTGATACATAAATGAGGAATACACTTGCAAAAACAAAAATTGCCTGAACAGACATCTGTTAAATTATATATACTCTATACATAACATAAATTGTATTTGGCATATCTAAATATTGGACAACCAATACATACACATTGAATCAAACAAACAGTATATGATATTGTATACTTGGAGCACATAAGTGCCGTAGCACCCCCCTACTTGAAATGTCCCAAATGTAGACATATGCATAAATTTGAATATTAGTAAGTATAAGGAGCACTTAGTGCAGTGGCACGCTCCAGATCTATTCACGAAGATATAAACAGACAGTTCCAGTGCAGCACAGAGTAAGCATCAAATTACAACTATTCCGGTAATGGGGCAAAGTTACCCTGAAAAACTCCTTTCTTGCGGTCTTTCTCAGGACCCTATGTCCGGACCATGTAATTACCACTGGTACTGTGCCTTTACTTTTGACAATTGTGATCCATCACAGCTGCAATTCAGCTCATCTCCTGCATCCACTTGCAAGCACTTGTTCCTACTCGCCTAACGTATATACATCGCATGGAGGCCTGGTTCACCTCAAACCATCAGCTCACAGGTGAGTTTCAAATGCAGAATTGAAGACACGTTTCGCCCCTCCCCTCAATGGGCCATCTTTGGGGCTTCGTTAAAAGCCCCAAAGTAAAAGAAATTCCCCTGAGAAATGTCCTTGACGTGGTCGCGTTTCACTATACGCTTCCTCAGAGGGTTGAGGAAGCATATAGTGAAACGCGACCGCGTCAGGGGCATTTCTCTTACTTTTTAATTGCACTCATGTGTTGAAAAACAAAACTATATAATACATTTAGCTTAAAATATTGCTGCTAAAAAATCATTGTTCTGGAAAGAAAAAATAGGGGGGAAGGATGGGAAGGGTATAACAATATCTATGGTATGAATACTCTACCCCAATATAGGGGACACAGGGCATTGATCCCAATTAGAGATTTTTCTTAAAAGTATTGTTACCTTATTCTTCCTGCATACTATCCTTCTGGTACGATTGTAGCGCTCAGCAACATTGTATAAAGTATAACAAGTTTTTCTCCACGGAGTTGTGTTTTTAATTTTCTATCTGGCACGCTACAATAAGTTAATTTGTTTATTATTATTGAGGTTGTCATTTTATGTAAATTAAAAGTAAAAGTTAAATTTTACGTGTGTTTATTAATTTTCTGTGCTGGTAAGAGCATATTTTTTTCCCTATTTTCTTTGAGAGGGTTCCTTTTGAATACATTTAATATTACATGCTCAAAGCGCACTCCTGACTGCTTACCTCTTCACCTAACTAATAAGCAAGGTCAGCCGGTAGACAATTTTTTTTTCTCCTTTTTTGTTTTTGTAGTATCTCCTTTTTCTCTTGTTAGGTGTATCCAGTCCACAGATCATCTATTACTTGTGGGATATTCTCCTTCCCAACAGGAAGTTGCAAGAGGATCACCCACAGCAGAGCTGCTATATAGCTCCTCCCCTAACTGCCATACCCAGTCATTCTCTTGCAAGCTCTCAACATAGCTGGAGGTAGTAAGAGGAAAGTGGTAAAATATAGTTAGTTTTTTCTTCAATCAAAAGTTTATTGTTTTTAAATGGTACCGGAGTTGTACTATTTTATCTCAGGCAGCATTTAGAAGAAGAATCTGCCTGTGTTTTTCTATGATCTTAGCAGAAGTAACTAAGATCCACTGCTGTTCTCACATATGTCTGAGGAGTGAGGTAACTTCAGAGGGAGAATGGCGTGCAGGGTATCCTGCAGTAAGGTATTTGCAGTTAAGTTTTTCTAGGGATGGAATTTGCTAGAAAATGCTGCTGATACCGGATTAATGTAAGTTAAAGCCTAAATACAGTGATTTAATAGCGACTAGTATCAGGTTTGCTATCAGAGGTATATACTCTGATTAATGTGCAATATAAAACGTTTGCTGGCATGTTTAATCGTTTTTATATATGCTTTGGTGATAAAACTTATTGGGGCCTAGTTTTTTCCACATGGCTGGCTTTATTTTTGCCTAGAAACAGTTTCCTGAGGCTTTCCACTGTTATAGTATAAAAGTTACAGTTGGTGCAGTTAAAATTACAAACTGTGACATTCAGCTTCCCTCAGCAGTCCCCTGCATGCTATAGGACATCTCTGAAGGGCTCAAAAGTAGGAGCTGTGGCAGTTGTTATGACTGTTTAAAAAACATATTTTTCGTTTTGTTAATCTGTTTTTTGTATTAAGGGGTTAATCATCCATTTGCAAGTGGGTGCAATGCTCTGCTAACTTGTTACATACACTGTAAAAATTTCGTTAGTTTAACTGTCTTTTTTCACTGTTATTTAAAATTTTGGCAAAATTTGTTTCTCTTAAAGGCACAGTAACGTTTTTTTATATTGCTTGTTAACTTGATTTAAAGTGTTTTCCAAGCTTGCTAGTCTCATTGCTAGTCTTTATAAACATGTCTGACATAGAGGAAACTCCTTGTTCATTATGTTTAAAAGCCATGGTGGAACCCCATAGGAGAATGTGTACTAAATGTATTGATTTCACTTTAAACAATAAAGATCAGCTGTTAACTTTAAAAGAATTATCACCAGAGGATTCTGACAAGGGGGAAGTTATGCCGACTAACTCTCCCCACGTGTCGGACCCTTTGACTCCCGCTCAAGGGACTCCCGCTAAAATGGCGCCAAGTACATCAAAGACGCCCATAGCGATTACTTTGCAGGACATGGCGGCAATCATGGATAATACCCTGTCAGCGGTAGTAGCCAGACTGCCTGAATTCAGAGGAAAGCGCGATAGCTCTGGGGTTAGACTTAATACAGAGCACGCAGATGTTTTAAGGCCCATGTCTGATACTGCGTCACAATATGCAGAAGCTGAGGAAGAGCTTCAGTCTGTGGGTGACGTTTCTGACTCGGGGAAACCTGATTCATATATGTCTACTTTTAAATGTAAGCTTGAGAACCTCCGGGTGTTGCTTGGAGAGGTTTTAGTTGCTCTGAATGACTGTGACACAATTGCAGTGCCAGAGAAATTGTGTAGACTGGATAAATACTACGCGGTGCCGGTGTGTACTGACGTTTTTCCAATACCTAAAAGGTTTTCAGAAATTATTACTAAGGAGTGGGACAGACCCGGTGTGCCGTTTCCCCCCCCTCCTATTTTTAGAAAAATGTTTCCAATAGACGCCACCACACGGGACTTATGGCAGACAGTCCCTAAGGTGGAGGGAGCAGCTTCTACTTAGCAAAGCGTACCACTATCCCTGTCGAGGACAGTTGTGCTTTTTCAGATCCAATGGATAAAAAATTAGAAGGTTACCTTAAGAAAATGTTTATTCAACAAGGTTTTATCCTGCAGCCCCTTGCATGCATTGCTCCTGTCACTGCTGCCTCGGCGTTCTGGTTTGAGTCTCTGGAAGAGGCCTTTCAGACAGCTACTCCATTGACTGAAAAACTTGACAAGCTTAGAACACTTAAGCTAGCTAATTCTTTTGTTTCTGATGCCATTGTTCATTTGACTAAACTAACGGCTAAGAATTCTGGATTCGCCATCCAGGCGCGTAGGGCGCTATGGCTTAAATCTTGGTCAGCTGACGTGACTTCAAAGTCTAAATTACTTAACATACCCTTCAAGGGGCAGACCCTATTCGGGCCTGGTTTGAAGGAAATTATTGCTGACATTACTGGAGGTAAGGGTCATACCCTTCCTCAGGACAGGGCCAAATCAAGGGCCAAACAGTCTAATTTTCGTGCCTTTTCGAAACTTCAAGGCAGGTGCAGCATCAACTTCCTCTGCTACAAAACAAGAGGGAACTTTTGTGCAATCCAAGCCGGTCTGGAAATCTAACCAGGCCTGGAGCAAAGGCAAGCAGGCCAGAAAGCCTGCTGCTGCCTCTAAGACAGCATGAAGGAACGGCCCCCTATCCGGCAACGGATCTAGTAGGGGGCAGACTTTCTCTCTTCGCCCAGGCATGGGCAAGAGATGTTCAGGATCCCTGGGCGTTGGAGATCATATCTCAGGGATATCTTCTGGACTTCAAAGCTTCCCCCCACAAGGGAGATTTCACCTTTCGAGATTATCTGTAAACCAGATAAAGAAAGAGGCATTCTTACGCTGTGTGCAAGACCTCCTAATAATGGGAGTGATCCATCCAGTTCCACAGATGGAACAAGGACAGGGATTTTATTCAAATCTGTTTGTGGTTCCCAAAAAAGAGGGAATCTTCAGACCAATTGTGGATCTAAAGATCTTAAACAAATTCCTCAGAGTTCCATCATTCAAAATGGAAACTATTCGGACAATCCTACCTATGATCCAGGAGGGTCAGTACATGACCACAATGGATTTGAAGGATGCTTACCTTCACATACCGATTCACAAAGATCATCATCGGTTCCTAAGGTTTGCCTTTCTAGACAGGCATTACCAGTTTGTGGCTCTTCCCTTCAGGTTAGCTACAGCCCCAAGAATTTTTACAAAGGTTCTGGGGTCTCTTCTGGCGGTCCTAAGACCACGGGGCATAGCAGTGGCCCCTTATCTAGACAACATCCTGATACAGGCATCAAACTTCCATATTGCCAAATCTCATACGGACATAGTGTTGGCATTTCTGAGGTTGCGTGGGTGGAAAGTGAACGAGGGAAAGAGTTCTCTATCACCCCTCACAAGGGTTTCCTTCCTAGGAACTCTGATAGATTCTGTAGAAATGAAAATTTACCTGATGGAGTCCTGGTTATCAAAGCTTCTAAATTCCTGCCGTGTTCTTCACTACATTCCGCGCCCTTCGGTGGCTCAGTGCATGGAAGTGATCGGCTTAATGGTAGCGGCGATGGACATAGTGCCATTTGCACGCCTACATCTCAGACCGCTGCAATTATGCATGCTCAGTCAGTGGAATGGGGAGATTCACTTCTCGGGTGGCTATCTCGGGTCCATCTGTCCAAAGGTATGACCTTTCGCAGGCCAGATTGGACAATTGTAACAACAGATGCCAGCCTTCTAGGTTGGGGTGCAGTCTGGAATTCCTTGAAGGCTCAGGGATCGTGGACTCAGGAGGAGAAACTCCTCCCAATAAATATTCTGGAGTTAAGAGCAATATTCAATGCTCTTCTAGCTTGGCCTCAGTTAGCAACCCTGAGGTTCATCAGATTTCAGTCGGACAACATCACGACTGTGGCTTACATCAACCATCAAGGGGGGACCAGGAGCTCCCTAGCGATGATAGAAGTCTCCAAGATAATTCACTGGGCAGAGACTCACTCTTGCCATCTATCAGCGATCCATATCCCAGGTGTAGAGAACTGGGAGGCGGATTTTCTAAGTCGTCAGACTTTTCATCCGGGGGAGTGGGAACTCCATCCGGAGGTGTTTGCTCAATTGGTTCATCGTTGGGGCACACCAGAATTGGATCTCATGGCGTCTCGCCAGAACGCCAAGCTTCCTTGTTACGGATCCAGGTCCAGGGACCCAGAAGCGATGCTGATAGATGCTCTAGCAGCACCGTGGTTCTTCAACCTGGCTTATGTGTTTCCACCGTTTCCTCTGCTCCCTCGACTGATTGCCAAAATCAAACAGGAGAGAGCATCGGTGATCTTAATCGCGCCTACGTGGCCATGCAGGACCTGGTATGCAGACCTGGTGGACATGTCATCCTTTCCACCTTGGCCTTTGCCTCTGAGACAAGACCTTCTACTACAAGGTCCTTTCAATCATCCAAATCTAATTTCTCTGAGACTGACTGCCTGGAGATTGAACGCTTGATTTTATCAAGGCGTGACTTCTCCGAGTCAGTCATTGATACCTTAATACAGGCACGAAAGCCTGTGACCAGGAAAATCTACCATAAGATATGGCGCAAATATCTTCATTGGTGTGAATCCAAGAATTACTCATGGAGTAAGGTTAGGGTTCCTAGTATATTGTCCTTTCTCCAAGAGGGTTTGGATAAAGGATTATCAGCTAGTTTTTTAAAGGAACAGATTTCTGCTCTGTCTATACTTTTGCACAAGCGTCTGGCAGAGGTTCCAGACGTCCAGGCATTTTGTCAGGCTTTGGTTAGAATTAAGCCTGTGTTTAAACCTGTTGCTCCTCCATGGAGCTTAAACTTGGTTCTTAAGGTTCTTCAAGGAGTTCCGTTTGAACCCCTTCATTCCATTGATATCAAACTTTTATCTTGGAAAGTTCTGTTTTTGATGGCTATTTCCTCGGCTCGTAGAGTCTCTGAGTTATCAGCTTTACAATGTGATTCTCCTTATCTGATTTTCCATACAGATAAAGTAGTTCTGCGTACAAAACCTGGGTTTTTACCTAAGGTAGTTTCCAACAAGAATATCAATCAAGAGATTGTTGTTCCATCATTGTGTCCTAATCCTTGTGTCTTTTACATAATTTGGACGTAGTCCGTGTTTTAAAGTTTTACTTACATGCGACTAAAGATTTTCGTCAAACATCTTCCCTGTTTGTTGTTTACTCTGGACAGAGGAGAGGACAAAAGGCTTCGGCAACCTCTCTTTCTTTTTGGCTTCGGAGCGTAATACGCTTAGCCTATGAGACTGCTGGACAGCAGCCCCCTGAAAGGATTACAGCTCATTCTACTAGAGCTGTGGCTTCCATCTGGGCCTTTAAAAATGAGGCTTCTGTTGAACAGATTTGCAAAGCGGCGACTTGGTCTTCGCTTCATACCTTTTCAAAATTTTACAAATTTGATACTTTTGCTTCTTCGGAGGCTATTTTTGGGAGAAAGGTTCTACAGGCAGTGGTACCTGCCTTGTCCCTCCCTTCATCCGTGTACTTTAGCTTTGGTATTGGTATCCCACAAGTAATGGATGATCCGTGGACTGGATACACCTAACAAGAGAAAACATAATTTATGCTTACCTGATAAATTTATTTCTCTTGTGGTGTATCCAGTCCACGGCCCACCATGTCCTTTTAAGGCAGGTCTAAATTTTAAACTACAGTCACCATTGCACCCTATGGTTTCTCCTTTCTCGGCTAGTTTCGGTCGAATGACTGGATATGGCAGTTAGGGGAGGAGCTATATAGCAGCTCTGCTGTGGGTGATCCTCTTGCAACTTCCTGTTGGGAAGGAGAATATCCCACAAGTAATGGATGATCCGTGGACTGGATACACCACAAGAGAAATAAATTTATCAGGTAAGCATAAATTATGTTTTTTTTTGTTTTAGGTTCTGAAAATAGCTGGGTATACCAACAACTAGCATTTAAGGATAATAGTGTGGTATGTGCTATCTACATGTATTGGAACAGGTTTGTCAGCATTTAGATCGAGGTTGTCAACTAATGTTTTTATAATTAGCAAGGATTACCACTGCGAGACAGCGGTTATTTGGAGTTTGAGGAGAGTCTCTTTAGGGTATACTAGTTCAGATAAGTGGGCTAACAAAAGTGCTAAACATATATGAGAATGCAATGAAGAATGGAGAAATGAGCCGAGTAGGACTATATTTGTCATGATGTTAATATATGCTGGAGAATACACATATTGTAACTATAAAACATAAAAATAATATATCATGTTTATAGAGATCGGTAATGTCAAGTTAGCAAAACTGAGTGATTTGCTCATTATAAATGAATATGAATTAAAATTAACACTGACTTTGTAACCCAAAACAAGTTTTTAGCACATCTGACTAACCAATTAGATTGTGAGGAAGCATATAATAGCTTCACAGGTGGAGGTGGCTAACTGTCTATGATTAAAAATGTCAGAGCCGAAACGCGTAAGCCAAGACAAGCCTTATTAACTATATATTTTTTAATAAATTTACTTTTTTAGCAGCTCCGGTATTGTTTTGTTCTGTTAAAGTGACTGCCTATTGTATTTCTGATAAATGCTAAAAATTGTGAGAATTCCTTCTTTTCAACATTAATCAAAAAATGGTACACATGTCTACTAAATATCTTGTTTTTATAAACATTACAGAATATGCAGCTCTTGTTTAAATTAATTGATTGTTTACACCTTAGGAGGAAAAATTAGACATTCATGGTTGTTTTCTCAATTGTTCACAAAAGTGTAGAGTATTGTATCTGTTAACTTTGCATATTACCCTATATTTTTGTGTAGAGTATTATTTCCTGAGTTATGAGGCTGCTTGTATGTTTTTGGATATAAAACAGCTCTACATTTTGATGGACAATATGAGTATTCTTTCTTGTAGTTTTACTTCTGTGCAGTTAATGCAACAAAATGATAGTGCATGGGTGTTCTGCACTATCAATGGGTTAATCACTGGTGTCAGCATGTTACTTGGTATTGATTTAACCTCTAGAATATCTGTGTACATTTTGGCATTGGAGTCACGAGTGGGTACAAGTGCACTGCCCCCACCCCCCTCCAACATAATGTCTGCCTATGTGCCCTCAAATTTGTGATCATCACTTGGTTTTCCCACCACCTCCCTGTACATGATTCCCCAGCTCATCCCAGCCCCCACACACAGACTGCCTTTCTGTCACGTGTTATTTTGTGGATATGATATGGTCATTTTGCCAACCTTTTGATATTATGCATTTCTTTTTATTCTACTTTTTCCTCTATTTTTTATTCATTGATACAGTTAAAGATATACCCTTTAAATGGTAATCCTAATAAATGAATATGTTTAAACTACTAGTCTGAATCTAACGTGCCCATACAATATTATTATCATTGCTGGCCTTTTGAATAAAATACTAATTAATATTTAATCTGTCCTGTAAATAATAACTCCTCTATACAGGCACTAAACACACTGTAATTTATGTGAGATCATGCAGCAGAATATCAGAATAATTATACCTTTATATTTTTGACTTGCAGAGTATTTGGGTTTGCCATAGTTGCCACGTCAACATTAAACATGCTGATACCATCTGCTGCCAGAGTACACTTCGGTTGTGTGATCTTTGTCAGAATACTCCAGGGACTGGTGGAGGTAAAATTTGGAGTTTACATTCATATATATAATTAATTCATTTCACTTGATAAGTTAGTTTAAGCTTAAAATGATCCTCAATATGAAATTAATAAGTTAAGCTTCACGCTCTTCCAAAATTAATATAAGTAATCTAAATTGAATGTAATGAATAATAAAAAAAATCCTCTTCTGTGATAAAATCTAAAACTACTACCTATACAAGTTTGCAAACTGTAAATAAACTTAAAATATGTTGTTTCCCAAATTGCTAAATAAAATATACTGTCTATAAGGGGATATTTAAAGGAGTATGAAACCCACATTTTTTTCTTTTGTGATTCAGATAGGGCAACTTTCTAATTTGCTCCTATTATCAAAAGTTCTTCATTCTCTTTGTATCTTTATCTGAAAAAAAGCAGGAGTGTTAGCTTAGGAGCCAGCTCATTTTTGAACCAAAAATGGGCTGGCTCCTAAGCTTACATTCCTGTTTTTCAAATAAAGATACCAAAAGAACGAAGAAAAATTGATAATAGGAGTAAAATAGAAAGTTGCTTAAAATTGCATGCTCTAGCTGAATCATGAAAGAAACAATATGGGTTTCATATCCATTTAACAGCAAATCACAGTTATTTTAATTTCTATAATTGTTTAAAATGTCTGGGAAAATATATTCTACAATGTTTTATTGGTTGTGAAAGTAATATTTATTGCAAATATGTCTATGGAAAAATAGGCTTTAAATTAAACCCTTTATTATTTAAAAAGAACTGATTATTTTTTCATTCAGCAGTCTAATTGATTAATACCACATGATTATTTTTTTCTTAGGGTGTAACGTATCCAGCATGTCATGGGATTTGGAGCAAGTGGGCACCACCTCTTGAGCGTAGTAGGCTGGCCACAACTGCATTCTGTGGTAAATTAATTTCTATGTACAGTATTGTGCATTCTTCTGTTATTAACCAATTGGTAACAAACTAGAGAATGTGTGTATCTTCCTTCTATCACCAAACCTTATAGTTTATATTCATCAGCTCTCCATTATAACCTTTCTCCTATTATTCAGTGGTAATGCATTCTCTCTTAATTTCTACAACCCATGCTTTCTATGATCATTCATTATTTATTGGATTTATGATGCCATTACATTTCAGCATAATAAATGTATTCTTTAATCCAAGAGTGTGATAGATTTGAGACTGTAAATAAATAAATAAGTAGGATTTGTGACTGTCAAATTTACCATCTGGTTTCAGTTCAATTTTAATAGAATAGTGAGGAGTCTACTGCCATATCATTTAAATGTGTACATATTTATTTTTTTTTAACAATAGGTAGATAGTAGAAAAATTCAAAATTTAAAATGAATTTTGATACATTCGTTCGTTCAAATCGAATTTCGAATGTTTATATAACATTCTAATATTCTATTTTTGAATTTTCATTTTCAAATTTTTCAATAAAATTCGAAAATATTCGTTCAAATAATAGAATGTTTAGCTATGTATTCATTCAATTTCGAAATGTAATATTCGAATTCGAATGTGACATTCGAATTTGAATGTGACATTTAAATTTGAACTAGTATTTCTAGTCTACAACTCTGTTTAATAAATGTAATATTCGAATTCGAATGCTACATTCGAATTCGAATGTCACATTCGAATTTGAAATAGTATTTATAATCTAATACTGTGTTTTAAAAGTGATATTCGATTTGAATGTGATATTTGATTCGAATAGTATTTCTAGTCTAATACTGTGTTTTATAAATGTAATATTCGAATTCGAATGTGACATTCGATTCGAATGTGACATTCGATTTGAATATGATATTCGATTTGAATGTGACATTCGAAATAGTGTTTCTAGTCTACAATTGTGTTTTATAAATGTAATATTCAAATTTGAATGTGATATTCGAATGTAACATTTGAATTCGAATGTGACATTCGAAAACTGTAAATAACATTCTAAAATCGAATTTTTAAGAATATTCGTTCTTATCAACATTCTATTATGTAAATCGAATTTCTACAATAACATTCGTTCTAACATTCAAATTCGGATATAAACACATTCGCCCATCCCTAGTAGATACTGTAGATAGATGGACAGACAAACAGACAGACAGATATATATAGAGAGAGATAAATAGATAGATGGATGATAGAGATGATATATATATATATATATATATATATGTATGATAGATAGGTCGATGATAGATAGATAGATGATATATAGATGGATGATAGATAGATAGATAGATAGATAGATAGATGGATGGATAGACAGAGAGACAGACAGACAGAGAGATAGAGAGATAGATAGATAGATAGATCAATAGAAGATATATATATATATATATATATATATATATATAGATAGATTAGATAGATTCGATAGATCGATAGATAGATAGGTAATATATAGATGATAGATGGATGGATAGGTAATAGATACATTGATAGATAGATAGATGATAGGTAGATAGATAGATAGATAGATAGATTGTCGGTAGATCTAATCTATCTGTATATCTCTCTGTCTATCTATAAATATGTTAAACATTTTTCTAATACTTTGCAATAGACAAATGTAAATCTACAATTGGTTACTATGCAAGATGTGCACAAGTATGTGGGTTGTCAGACACAAAACTAACAAGATACCAACATGCCTGATTAAATAGTCGAAACAAGTCTTTGTCCATATGTCCTGCTTTTCAGTGTTCATCTCAATTAAAGCAACTACACGGCAAATCTGCCATAATTCTAGTTTTTCTCGTGTTGTTCTGAGATCAGACTTTATGTGTATTTTGTTCCATGTTTTCTTCAGCTGGGATATCTACACACACAAGTTATAGGGTGCATGTAGTACTAACCCAATATCTTAGCCTGAATGCAAATCCAGAATTCATTTTGCATTTTTTTATGAATGATTATAATAAATCAGAGAACTACATTCTATGGGGCCTATTTAAGAACGTGCAAGTGGACATGATTCAATATTGCGGATTATGTCCGCTAGCAGGGGTGTCAATTAACCCGATCGTATTAGCGCTGCAGAATCTGTTGGCGCTCTACAAATAACCGATAATAATAATAATAATTTCGGGCTCTGTCTGTCTTCCACCTCAGAGAAGGCGGACAGGTTATGGAGCAGTGATCTTTAGACCGCAGCTTCATAACTTGTGTTTTTGGCGAGACTGAAGGCTCAGCAGAAACACGGGGCATCAAGTTCCATACAGAGCTTGATATATAGGCCCCTTTGTGTGCCCATATATTATTTCTGCTGAGGTTACTACCTGACAAATGTAAAGCAGTTCCATTGTGGCCATATAGCATTTTGCTCTGAGTGTTTAAATGATTTGCAGCATAGCAGGCCAGTATTTTTTTTTTATCCAGGCAATCTCCATGCTGAATAAAATGACAAATAGCTAGTGAAAGAAGAGGTCAACCAAAGCACTGACTCCTCAACATCTCTGCTGAAGATTACTATTTATGACTCGTAATATGTGGCTTCCCTGTAGAAACAGTTACATGTTTAATGCAAGTGTAAGGTCCTTTGTGTGACATGTACAATTACAGGTCTGTTCACAGAAAGTAGGTGATAGGGATTATCCGATTCCAAGGAATTAGAATCATTATGATCTGCTTATTGTTTAAAATTATATGAGTAGCTTTCTTAACCCCCCCACACACATACAAGCTGCATAAAGCTATGTTTTCTATTGTACTCTATTGAAATGAAATTGTATACCAAAGCTTCACAGATATGGGGCAGATTTATCATTATCTAGATGTACATGGTATACAGATGGTGAACCTGCTCACCCTGGGATCACAAATTACAGACATAATTTTCCACCATCTTTGTCATTGCACAAGTAGATGTTTGTGCAATGCTGCCACCTTTCTCTCACATAACCAATTCTTAGAGAGAAGGGCTTGTCAATCACCCCAGTCAGATCAGTCTGGCACAGATTAAATAGTTACTTCTTAAATATCAGTTGCAGGCTCACATGAACAAGCCTGCAAACAAAGGGACATTCACCATTTGATAAATCTGTTTCATAGCAGTGGTATCATTTAGCAGCTATTGTAAACTCTTGTTTGTTGCAGACTACCCCTTGTAAATATTACAATTCAGTGTTTTGGAACAAGCTTGTTGTGAAGGTTGTTACATTGTATTATATACACTATAAACACATTCACAAGGTTAAAATTGTAAATCGCCGAACATTTGAATTAAAGTATTAATTCAAATGTTGCTTATAATGGTACTTATCATTTTTTATCCATTGCTTCAAGGCTATATAAGTTCTGAAATCTTATTTCGTCTTTGGAGATAATGTTCTAATTGCAACAATTTTTCTAAGGGACATTAAACCCAAATAAAGAATATAATTTTAAACAACATCCCAATTTACTTTTATTCTCTAATTTGCTTCATTTCTTTAGATATCCTTTGTTAAAGAAATAGCAGTGCACATTGGTGAGCCAATCACATGAGGCATCTATGTGCAGCCACCAATCAGCAACTAATGAGCCTATCTAGATATGCTTTTCAGCAAAGGATATCAAGAGAATTAATTAAATTAAATAATAGAAGTAAATTAAAACATTTTTGCTCTTTGAAAATCATGAAAAACATTTTTTGGGTTTCATGTCCCTTTAAGGGTTAGATTACAAAATTATAAAAAAAACAACATTGTATGAAAAAGTTATACGGCTCAAAGATATGAGGTGTTAGAAAAAAAAAGACAGCCAAAGGGCTTTAACATTAAAATACATACATATACATGTCTAAAGATGTATATGTATGTATATATCAATGTCTATATATGTGTACATGTGTATTTTATGTGTATATATGTATTTACAGATGTATATATGCATATAAACATATAAATACATATGTGTATCTATCTATCTATCTATCTATCTATCTATCTATATATATATATATATATACAGGGAGTGCAGAATTATTAGGCAAATGAGTATTTTGACCACATCATCCTCTTTATGCATGTTGTCTTACTCCAAGCTGTATAGGCTTGAGAGCCTACTACCAATTAAGCATATTAGGTGATGTGCATCTCTGTAATGAGAAGGGGTGTGGTCTAATGACATCAACACCCTATATCAGGTGTGCATTATTATTAGGCAACTTCCTTTCCTTTGGCAAAATGGGTCAAAAGAAGGACTTGACAGGCTCAGAAAAGTCAAAAATAGTGAGATATCTTGCAGAGGGATGCAGCACTCTTAAAATTGCAAAGCTTCTGAAGCGTGATCATCGAACAATCAAGCGTTTCATTCAAAATAGTCAACAGGGTCGCAAGAAGCGTGTGGAAAAACCAAGGCGCAAAATAACTGCCCATGAACTGAGAAAAGTCAAGCGTGCAGCTGCCAAGATGCCACTTGCCACCAGTTTGGCCATATTTCAGAGCTGCAACATCACTGGAGTGCCCAAAAGCACAAGATGTGCAATACTCAGAGACATGGCCAAGGTAAGAAAGGCTGAAAGACGACCACCACTGAACAAGACACACAAGCTGAAACGTCAAGACTGGGCCAAGAAATATCTCAAGACTGATTTTTCTAAGGTTTTATGGACTGATGAAATGAGAGTGAGTCTTGATGGGCCAGATGGATGGGCCCGTGGCTGGATTGGTAAAGGGCAGAGAGCTCCAGTCCGACTCAGACGCCAGCAAGGTGGAGGTGGAGTACTGGTTTGGGCTGGTATCATCAAAAATGAGCTTGTGGGGCCTTTTCGGGTTGAGGATGGAGTCAAGCTCAACTCCCAGTCCTACTGCCAGTTTCTGGAAGACACCTTCTTCAAGCAGTGGTACAGGAAGGAGTCTGCATCCTTCAAGAAAAACATGATTTTCATGCAGGACAATGCTCCATCACACGCGTCCAAGTACTCCACAGCGTGGCTGGCAAGAAAGGGTATAAAAGAAGAAAATCTAATGACATGGCCTCCTTGTTCACCTGATCTGAACCCCATTGAGAACCTGTGGTCCATCATCAAATGTGAGATTTACAAGGAGGGAAAACAGTACACCTCTCTGAACAGTGTCTGGGAGGCTGTGGTTGCTGCTGCACGCAATGTTGATGGTGAACAGATCAAAACACTGACAGAATCCATGGATGGCAGGCTTTTGAGTGTCCTTGCAAAGAAAGGTGGCTATATTGGTCACTGATTTGTTTTTGTTTTGTTTTTGAATGTCAGAAATGTATATTTGTGAATGTTGAGATGTTATATTGGTTTCACTGGTAAAAAATAAATAATTGAAATGGGTATATATTTGTTTTTTGTTAAGTTGCCTAATAATTATGCACAGTAATAGTCACCTGCACACACAGATATCCCCCTAAAATAGCTATAACTAAAAACAAACTAAAAACTACTTCCAAAACTATTCAGCTTTGATATTAATGAGTTTTTTGGGTTCATTGAGAACATGGTTGTTGTTCAATAATAAAATTAATCCTCAAAAATAAAACTTGCCTAATAATTCTGCACTCCCTGTATATATATATATATATATATATATATATATATATATATATATATATATATATATATATATATATGTGTGTGTGTGTGTGTGTGCATTGGTGCCCTTTGCAGTTGAAGGGATACTAAACCCAAATTTCATGATTCAGATAGAGTATGCAGTTTTAAGCAGCTTTCTAATTTACTCCTATTATCAATTTTTCTTTGTTCCCTTGCTATCTTTATTTGAATAAACAGGAATGTAAGCTTAAAGGGACATTAAACCCACATTTTTTCTTTCATGATTCAGATAGAACAAGCAATTTTAAACGACTTTCTAATTTACTTCTATTATCTAATTTGCTTCAAACTCTTGATATCATTTGCTGAAAATCATGTCTAGATAGGCTTAGTAGCTGCTGATTGGTGGCTGCTCATACTGTAGATGCATTGTGTGATTGGCTCACCTTTGTGCATTGTTATTTTTTGAACAAAGGATATCTAAAGAATGAAGCAAATTAGATAATAGAAGTAAGTTGGACTGTTTAAAATTGCATTCTCTATCTGAATCAAGAAAGAACATTTTTGGGTTTAATGTTGCTTTAAGAGTTGACCCTTCTTTGGTTCAGCCCCTGGTTAGCGTTTGCTGATTGGTGAATAAATATTATCATATTTCATATCATATTACAAGTTGAAAGTTATGTCCTGGGTTTGAGCGCAACATGTAACAGCGCTAAAAAGTAAGCGCAACTTGAGACCTGGGCCTCTATTTAACAAAGTCTGTCGGACCTGATCCGACAGTGCGGATCAGGTCCTACAGACCTCGCTGAATACGGAGAGCAATACGCTCTCCGTATTCAGCATTGAACAAGCAGCTCACAAGAGCTGCTGGTGCAACACCGCCCCCTGCAGACTCGCGGCCAATGGCCGCCAGCAGGGGGTGTCAATCAGTCCGATCGTACTCGATCGGGTTGAATTGTGGCGAAGTCTGTCCGCCTGCTCAAAGCAAGCGGACAGGGTTATGTAGCAGCGGTCTTTGTGACCGCTGCTTCATAATTGCCGTTTCCGGCGAGCCTGCAGGCTCGCCAGAAACACGGGGCATCAAGCTTGATAGATAGGCCCCCTGAAGTAAAGTGTCACAGCTTCAAAAAAGTTTAGACTCACATGTACATACTTACATGTATAAATGTATACACTTTCGATCCCTTCCAAGTAAAACACCTCGACAGATAAAATATCTATTTTAAACAAATTTAATATGTGTTAAATACATTTGTTCCTAACTTAGAAGAGAATGTTATTTATTTATATATATATATATATATATATATATATATATATATATATATACATATATATATATATATATATATATATATATATAAAATTCATTAAAATTATGGGGGGAGATAAAAAACTGAAATTAAAATCCTCCATGTCTCAAAATTAAAACAATGTAAATATTTGAATAGGAAATTAGCACATCAAGAATCCCCGCTTGCTTTTTCCCAGAAATACCTCATATACAATGTTACCAATGCACAAGAGAATTCTGGGTAAGTTATGCAAATTCGATATGCAAATTCACAGTTTTTTTGCTTCAAAATAATACTGTTTTAACACAGCTGCAATAATCCTGTTAAAAGGATAGCTGTATTAAAACAGTATTATTTTGAAGCAAAAAAACTGAGAATTTGCATATCTAATTTGCATAACTTACCCAGAATTCTCTTGTGCATTGGTAACATTGTATATGAGTTATTTCTGGTGAAAAGCAAGCGGGGATACTTGCCTAGATGTGCTAATTTCCTATGCAAATATTTACATTGATATATATATATATATATATATATATATATATATATATATATATACAGTATATATTCATATAGATATATATTGTAGCTATAGATATATATTTTAAATATATTTCTATCTATCTATCTATCTATCTATATATATATATATATATATATATATATATTTTTTTTAAACTAAAAAATAGGTGTTTAAAGTATTCTTAATGCACCTTTGGCTTTAGAGCAGTTGTCCTAGCGCACCTTCGGGTAAGCGAGTGGCAGCGCTGTCTGACCTCCAGATGTTAGCACACCTGACATTTTTGCTCTAACATTTTAGTTTCAACACGAGCGTAAGAATAGGAGAGCTATTGATTTGACTTGAGTGGTGTTAGCGCACAGTAGCGCTAATTTTTTTTCTCTGCGCTTTTAATCAAACCCATAATATTTTATTATGTACTGTATGTAACCTTTACAATTCATTGGAGTACATATTGTGGAATTCAGAATCCTGAGCTTTTCACAAGCTACACAGTCATTGCTTGATATGCACAAGAGTTCATTTATATCTGTCTATAAATGGCAGCAGCAAAGGATGTAAAAAAAACAATACCCAAGAGGCAATGCAATGAAATTGTTCGTTATTGATGCATATATAAAACTATTTTAATATCCCTTTAATATCACATAGGTCAAATTCTTTTTATTTGTTATTTCTTCCATCGTGGCTTAATACATTTTCATATATTTACGCCACTTGAGAAAAAGGTAGTCTGTAAACTTGGTAGTTTTGTATATTTATAAGCTCATGCTTATAAAACGCTTTCCTATAATTTATTCATTTTATGATGACTATATTCATATTTACTATTTTGCCCTAGTTTTTGAGGAATGTAGTTGTGGTAACCTCTTTTTCCATTCTGGGAAGTATGACGTAAGTAATTAACCTGACAGATTGCTTCTTTGTAGTGCTTGTTGGCTAATCCATTTCAGTAGTTTTCCATGACAATAATACTACTACTGCAATTTGTGAGCAGAAAATGCCCCTCTCAGTCACAAGCATGTAGGTTCTAATGCACTGACATGAAAAACTCTGTTAAAAAATTAAATCTTCAATGCAAAACTGCCTCTAACATAAATGGGTGGGAGTAAATTCTGTAGTAGGGGTTATGATAAAAAGGGGTTGTGTAGAAGGTTACTGAGGGGATTACCAATGGACGACCATGTACGGGTTTGTTTAGAGATGAGGGGGGTTGAGGTATTGGTGGGACTAAGTCCACCATTTTGTTATTATATTGTAGGGGAATGTTAAAGGTAGGGTTAACAGAGGTGCAAAACTGAGATTAGTGCTAACATTGGTGGGGGATCAGATCAGAATCAGTGGGGGGCATCATAGTTAGGATTAAAGGGCTATAACACTGGAATCTATGTGATAGGTATCAGTGTGTAATATGTGAACCAGTATTAAAAAAGCTGGGGTCAGAATAGCTCTAGCACTTGGTTATAGGGTCATTATTTATAAGCCACATAAATAAAGCGTGAATAAGGGGTTGATCACAATCCATTGGCTGATGCCCTTTCAGTTTTTTTTTCTGGCCTAAAGTCACAGTTCGTTTTGATCAAATCACAATAGCACTTTTTCCTCTCTTTCCTGCAGCTGCGATCGTGTTTTAGGATCCTTGTTTAAAATCCCTTTTTTTTACTATGAGGCTGATCACAATCCATTTTCAAGAGCCTTTTCAAAACCTTTTCAAGGCCAGTTTTGACTTTTCAAATTCAACACCTCAAAGCACTTGATAAAGCCAGAATGATATTTTGGATATCTTTACAACTATTTTAAGACTAGTTGAAAACAATCTATAATCTTGCACATGCACAATATACTCTGAAATGGCCACAGGAGACATTGTAGAACTGTATAAGCATACCTGCTATCAATTCATTAAAGCTCTATTCATCACTATTATACAGGCTGTCTACAGTGGATACACATTTACATATGTATAGGTTCTTGTGTTGAGTATCTAATATCCTGTACAGCTAAAGGAATCTGTAAGAAAAGTCACATCAGAAGCCAGCATCTACAAATGGAGTGAAACAATCTCTTTCTATGAATGTTTGATTCTTAAGTCATGATTGTCATTACTGGCATCTTTATAACCGGCCTTTAAAATGAGATCATGCAATGTGAGTTTCAAAAGAACCCATTGCAATTCATTTCCGTCTTCATCACTGCTAAACCATCTGAATGCAATTTGTTTGTTACCATGATGGGCATATTAGGCACAATTATTTATTCGCTATATTGTCACTGTTAATATTTCACAAGTATTGTTGTACCAAAATTTATTTTTAGTGCTTGTCAAAGCATTGTTTCCAGTTTGGTGTGATCAAAATGGAGACTATGGGGTATATTTATGAAGCAGCGGATGCTGCGTATTCCGTCTGAGTCTTTAGGCTCACCGGAAATGTAAGTTATCACTGCTCTTTAACTCGTCCGCCACCTCCGAGGTGGCGCACAGCAATCATGATTGACGCCCCCTGCTAGCAGCCAATTGGCTGCGAATGTGCAGGGGGTGGCATTGCACAAGCATTTCACTAAAATTGCTTGTGCAATGTTAAATGCCTACAGCATATGCTGTTGGCATTTAGCGATGTTGGGCAGACATTATTGCTACAGCTGATCATGTCCATCCGAAAGTTTTTAAATCTAGTCCTATGAGTTTCTATTAAAAGGACTTTTCTTACACTGGATTTTAAAAGTACTGAAACTACATAGTGTGAACTCAGTCCCTCACTACATGCTATATGTTTAGATGTTCAAATGAGATTGCACTTTTATGACCGAGTTTTTATAGGGGAAGCTCCTCACATTCACGAAGGCATGTTCCTCTTTAGAGTTCAATTATGTAGTCGCAAGCAGTGTTCCCTATAAGGACAGTTTTGTGTGCAGCCCAGCAGTAAAACAGTTAACAAGAGTACCATACATTGCCATCTGCATTGTGCAGTGTTTGCTAATTGCAGGGTGTGGTTACCTAATTAACTGTTTCACTGCTGGGCCGCACACAAAACTGGCCTTAGAGGGAACACTGGTCGCAAGCACTGTAAAATGCACTGGTCCTGAAGGTGCAATCTTGTTTAAATATCTTCTATATGGGTTCACACTTTCTAGTTTCAGTACTTTTAAAATCCAGTATAAGAAGGCATCATAAGTCCTTTTATTAAAACCGTAGTCTCCCTCTTGTTTAAAGATGACTCCAAAACAGAAAGGGTGCTTTTGCAAACAATAAAAATAGACATTTTACAAACAGAACTTGTCATATATTTAAAGTTACAATATAGAGATTGAGCAATTGTGCCAGTATGCCCATCATGCCAACATACAAATGGCATTCAGATGGTGAGGATGGAAACCGATTGCAATAGGATAACCTCACACATGTAAATGAGCATTTCCCTTAAACATTAAACAAAAGGGTTCATTTTAAAGCCCTATTGTATCTGTCAGTTTCGGGTGACCTCCCAGTTTCAATCTCAAAAACAGGTACTTAACACACAAAGAGGCCTTTTAAGGAACTTTTCTGTTGAAAATGCATTCTTGGCTGGCGGCTTTCAACACACAAATCCATTTTGCTTTGTGATCACTCTGCTGTGTAAAATCTACAGCCTTTGTCATATTGGCTCTTTTATAATTACCTGCATAGCATGTGGGTCATATTTATTCCAAGGGCTTGTTCATGCTAAACAGCGATTGCTTGCGATATAGGAAGCTTGTGATTATACTTTACAGCTCTTAGGTTCAGACAAATGCAGTAGTGGAGCAGTGTCATGATGAAGCTGGATCGTACACATTAAAGGCTGTGACACACTGCAAGCGATGTGGTGGTGTGAGGCGAAGCAGCTGCTTCGCGTCGCATCGCTTCTGAAGTTCAGATATTTCATCTCTAAAGCCCGTGACACACTGCAAGCGATGCGGAGCGAGGCGAAGCAGCTGCTTCGCTCCTCGTCGCATCGCTTCTGAAGTTCAAATATTTCATCTTTGAGCGCTCAGCTACGCGTCCTGACGCAGCAGAGTGCTCAGAGATGAAAAGGCAGGACACACTGAGCGCACACAGCTGCATGTACATGCTGCGCGTCGCTCTGCTTGCAGTGTGTCACAGCCTTAAGTGCTCAGCTACGCGACCTGACGCAGCAGAGTGCTCAGAGATGAAAAGGCAGGACACACTGAGCGCGCACAGCTGCATCTACACGCTGCACGCCGCTCCGCTTGCAGGGTGTCACAGCCTTAAACGTGATATTCATGTGAGTAAGAATCAGCCCAGTGCCCAACTAATGCAAACTCCAGAAATCAGCAGGGCAACCCTCACTTGCTAAATTGTGTTCCCTCAGAAGTATTGTGTTTAAAGTAAAATATCTTCAATTTTGGCAACAAGAGATTTTTATCTTTTTTTTTCTTCCCCCCACTGTTTTACGTATGTAGTGACATTGTCTAGTCTGGATACTGAATAAAAATATAAATTTTACAAAATGAGCCTGTGTGTTCATTTCATAGTGCTAATTTGCGATGTCATGTGTAGAATATGGAGCCGATTTACTAAAGTGCAGATGGACATGATACGATGTAGCTGTCTGCATTTACCATTGCACAAGCAGTTCTTGTGAACTGCTTGTGCAATGCCGCCCCCTGCAGATTTGCAGCCAATCAGCCGCTAGCAAGGGGTGTCAATCAGCCCGATTGTATAGGATTGTATAGGATCGGGTGGATTGAAGACCGTAGCCTCAGAGGCAGCGGGCCAGTTATGGAGCAGCGGAAACAGGGGCATCAAGCTCCATTCAGAGCTTGATAATTCGGCGACTATGTATTAAAAGATTTAAACTCCAAAAACCACCCACATTATGATGAAAAAAGCCAACAACTTAAAAAAATGTGGTAGTTGAAATAAATGATCCCAGAAATAACAAATAGACACAAACTTGTACAATTTGTAAAATATATTTCTGCTTTACACGGAGTGCTATCTTATCTAGGGGCAGATTTGCTTGTTTACAGGGGCACATTAAATAACCAGTCATTTGTAATGTGAGCGGTTTCACTTTGCGCTAGAAATAATTAACCAGAGATCATATATATATATTTATAGAGAAAACACAGCCCCCCCATTGACCTCCATGTAAAGGCACTTTCAGTCCCTTCACTTTAGCCCCTTATAACTACTTTGTGCAGTTTTTATTAATAAATAAAGATGCTCATGTTTTTATTTAATGAAACTCTACTGCCCTCTTTATTTGGAGGGCAATTGAGGCAATTTTTTTTCATTAACAAGAGATCTAATCTCTGGTTAATGATTTCTAGTGCAAAGTGAAACCGCAAGCTCACGGTCACGTTAACCAGCCACTTGTAATGGCTGTTTAACATGGGTCCATAAACAGGCAAATTTGCCCCATTACGGGTGCGTGATAGTGTTCCTCTCGTAGTCTAGCCCTAAGATCATGTTAAAGGAACATTCTGCTGAGTAATTTACAAGAGCAAGTTATTTCTGACCCACGATTACTATTTGCACTTTACCTATGTGTTTAACCCCTTATTAAGCTAGTGATGCAATAATTACACACAGTGTGTGCAAGTCATTTTTGCATTAACATTTCCCTTTAAATACAAGCTAAGTCAATAGTAGTTAATGCAGTCTCAAAAAAATGAACCTATAATCAGCCTTAGTAAGTAATATTTTTTTTGCCAAATAAATTTTACAGAATTGCATGTGAAAATAGATGGTAATTTTCTCAGTAGAAGTGCAAAAGGTTTTGACAAGTGGGAATTAATTTAGTGATGTTCTTTATACGATTCTGATTACCCACAAAATGTTCTCTTAGCATATTTTAGTAAAATTCAGGCTGATTTATTTGCTGTATTACATTTAATGCACTCTTCCTACAGTTCACTTTACACTATTACTACTGTAAGCTCTAAGAAATCTTTCTTTCAAGGTAACCCTTAAAAACTACCCCTGTGACTTCCATCTAAATCATGGGCTAATAGACGCATGACAACCGTGCTGGGGAAATCTTTGATGTTCTTAATGATAATGAGTCTGCAGGAGTGAAAAACTAATCTGTATTTCTAATGAGACTTCAAAGAGTGTCTTTACATCTTTTGATGTTTTAAGACCTATCTCTATCTTCTAGAAGTTGACTCCTATTTCTCACACAGGTTCCTATGCTGGAGCTGTTGTAGCCATGCCATTGGCCGGTGTACTTGTGCAATATTCAGGATGGAGTTCTGTCTTTTATGTATATGGTAAGTAACCAGTCACTGATCCATGAAATTATACAAATTGGGGCATATTTAAATATTTATTTTCTACATGTTAGCACAATGCAATTACCTATTTTCAAAACTGAAGCCATCTTAGCCATTGGAAAAAACACGTTTTCAAATTGATTTCCTAACGGCTAGATTTAGAGTTTGGCGTTAGCCGTCAAAAGCAGCGTTAAGGGGTCCTAATGCTGCTTTTTACTGCCCGCTGGTGTTTAGAGTCAGGCAGGAAAGGGTCTACCGCTCACTTTCTTTCCGCGACTCCAGGCTAACACAGATCCCCTTACGTCAATTGCGTATCCTATCTTTTCTATGGGATTTGCCTAACGCTGGTATTTGGAGTGTTGGAAGAAGTGAGCGGTAGAGCCTCTACCGACAAGACTCCTACCGCCAAAATAAGTCAGTAGTTAAAAGCTTTATGGGCTAACGCCGGAACATAAAGCTCTTAACTACTGTGCTATAAAGTACACTAACACCCATAAACTACCTATGTACCCCTAACCCGAGGCCCCCCCCCCACATTGCAAACCCTCTAATAAAAATTTTTAACCCCTAATCTGCCGACCGGACACCGCCACCACCTACATTATAGCTATGAACCCCTAATCTGCTGTCCCTAACATCGCCGACACCTACATTATATTTATTAACCCCTAATCTGCCCCCCCCCCAACGTCGCCACCACCTAACTACAATTATTAACCCCTAATCTGCCGACCGGACATCACCGCCACTATAATAAATGTATTAACCCCTAAACCGCCGCACTCCCGCCTCACAAACACTAGAATAAATGTTATTAACCCCTAATCTGCCCATCGCTGCCACCTACCTACAATTATTAACCGCCCCCAATGTCGCCGCTACTATAATAAAGTTATTAACCCCTAAACCTAAATCTAACCCTAACCCTAACACCCCCTAACATAAATATAATTTAAATAAAACAAAATAATATTCCTATAATTAAATAAATTAATCCTATTTAAAACTAAATATTTACCTAGAAAATAAACCCTAATATAGCTACAATATAACTAATTACATTGTATCTATTTTAGGATTTATATTTATTTTACAGGCAACTTTGTATTTATTTTAACTAGGTACAATAGCTATTAAATAGTTAATAACTATTTAATAGCTACCTAGTTAAAATAATTACAAAATTACCTGTGAAATAAATCCTAACCTAAGTTACAATTAAACCTAACACTACACTATCATTACATTAATTAAATAAATTAACTACAATTACCTACAATTAAATTTAATTAAATAAACTAAACTATAGTACAAAAAAAACAAACACTAAATTACAGAAAATAAAAAAAATTACAAGAAGTTTAAACTAATTACACCTAATCTAAGCCCCCTAATAAAATAAAAAGCCCCCCAAAATAAAAAAATGCCCTACCCTATTCTAAATGACAAAGTAATCAGCTCTTTTACCAGCCCTTAAAAGGGCTTTTTGCGGGGCATTGCCCCAAAGTAATCAGCTCTTTTACCTGTAAAAAAAAAATACAACCCTCCAACATTAAAACCCACCACCCACATACCCCTACTATAAGCCACCCAAACCCCCCTTAAAAAAAACCTAACACTAACCCCCTGAAGATCTCCCTACCTTGAGTCATCTTCACCCAACCGGGCCGAAATCTTCATCCAAGGTGCGCAGAAGAGGTCCTTCATCCGGTAGAAGTCTTCATCCAGGCGGCGTCTTCAATCTTCATCCATCCGGAGCGGAGCCATCTTCCAAGGAGCCAACGCGGAGCCATCCTCTTCATCCGGAGTCTTCTTACACAATGACGGTACCTTTAAGTGACGTCATCCAAGATGGCGTCCCTTCAATTCTGATTGGCTGATAGGATTCTATCAGCCAATCGGAATTAAGGTAGGAAAAATCTGATTGGCTGATTCAATCAGCCAATCAGATTGAAGTTCAATCCGATTGGCTGATCCAATCAGCCAATCGGATTGAGCTCGCATTCTATTGGCTGTTCCAATCAGCCAATAGAATGCGAGCTCAATCAGATTGGCTGATTGGCTATCAGCCAATTGGAATTGAAGGGACGCCATCTTGGATGATGTCACTTAAAGGTACCGTCATTGTGTAAGAAGACTCCGGATGAAGAGGATGGCTCCACGTCGGCTCCTTGGAAGATGGCTCCGCTCCGCTCCAGATGGATGAAGATTGAAGGCGCCGCCTGGATGAAGACTTCTACCGGATGAAGGACCTCTTCTGCGCACCTTGGATGAAGATTTCGGCCCGGTTGGGTGAAGATGACTCAAGGTAGGGAGATCTTCAGGGGGTTAGTGTTAGGTTTTTTTAAGGGGGGTTTGGGTGGGTTAGAGTAGGGGTATGTGGGTGGTGGGTTGTAATGTTGGGGGGGGTGTATTTTTTTTTACAGGTAAAAGAGCTGATTACTTTGGGCAATGCCCCGCAAAAAGCCCTTTTAAAGGCTGGTAAAATAGCTGATTACTTTGTCATTTAGAATAGGGTAGGGCATTTTTTTTATTTTGGGGGGCTTTATTATTTTATTAGGGGGCTTACATTAGGTGTAATTAGCTTAAACTTCTTGTAATTTGTTTTATTTTCTGTAATTTAGTGTTTGTTTTTTTGTATTATAGTTTAGTTTATTTAATTAAATTTAATTGTAGGTAATTGTATTTAATTTATTTAATTAATTTAATGATAGTGTAGTGTTAGGTTTAATTGTAACAGGTTAGGATTTATTTCACAGGTAATTTTGTAATTATTTTAACTAGGTAGCTATTAAATAGTTATTAACTATTTAATAGCTATTGTACCTAGTTAAAATAAATACAAAGTTGCCTGTAAAATAAATATAAATCCTAAAATAGATACAATGTAATTCTTAGTTATATTGTAGCTATATTAGGGTTTATTTTCTAGGTAAGTATTTAGTCTTAAATAGTATTAATTTATTTAATTATAGGAATATTATTTCGTTTTATTTAAATTATATTTGTGTTAGGGGGGTGTTAGGGTTAGGGTTAGATTTAGGTTTAGGGGTTAATAACTTTATTATAGTAGCGGCGACGTTGGGGGCAGCAGATTGGGGGTTAATAATTGTAGGTAGGTGGCGGCGATGTTAGGGAGGGCAGATTAGGGGTTAATAACATTTATTCTAGTGTTTGCGAGGCGGTAGTGCGGCGGTTTAGGGGTTAATACATTTATTATAGTGGCGGCGAGGTCCGGTCGGCAGATTAGGGGTTAATAAGTGTAGGTAGGTGGCGGTGACGTTGGGGGGGCAGATTAGGGGGTAATAAATATAATATAGGTGTTGGCGATGTTAGGGGCAGTAGATTAGGGGTTCATGGCTATAATGTAGGTGGCAGCGGTGTCCGGCGCGGCAGATTAGGGGTTAATAATATAATGTAGGTATCAGCAATAGCGGGGCAGCAGATTGGGGTTAATAAGTGTAAGGTTAGGGGTGTTTAGACTCGGGTTCATGTTAGGGTGTTAGGTGTAGACTTAGAGAGTGTTTCCCCATAGGAAACAATGGGGCTGCGTTAGGAGCTGAACGCTGCTTTTTTGCAGGTGTTAGTTTTTTTTTCAGCCAGCTCAGCCCCATTGTTTCCTATGGGGATATCGTGCTCAAGCACGTTTTTCCAGTTTACCGCTACCGTAGGCAACGCTGGTATTGAAGGTTGAAGTGGCGTTAAATTATGCTCAATGCTCCCTTTTCTGAGCCTAACGCAGCCACTCAGACAACTCTAAATACCAGCGTTGTCTTAAGGGTGCGCTGGAAAAAAAAGCAGCGTTAGCACCGCGGGTCTTTACTGACAAAACTCTAAATCTAGCCGTAAGACTTTTAAAGTGTAATCTCATCAGATTATTATCATTAAAGAAAAAAAATATTTTTTCCAACAAATGTCTTTGCACTGCGTATTCTCATTTTGAAACTCAGTTTCAGCCATTTTCCCATTCCACATCCATTCCACATCTAGGCTTCTTGCACTCTTTATTGGCATATTCTCAGTTCCCATTTTAACAAACTATCACTTCCTGGTTTAAGTTAAAGAACATGTTTAAGCTATCAAATAAAATATGATTGCATTGATATTGGATCATGGTTGCTGTCAAGTGAGTGTTTGGTTATTTAGAAAATTTGTTTAAAACATTATAATTATATGATAGTGAATTGGCTAATTTCACACATCTTACCAATGATGGCATCTAGAATACTGTAAAACAAACAACAACAGTAAATAGTAAAATCAGAGTCTCCAAACCTGGTCACAGTTTAGAAGGTTTTGCCTTCACTGCTCTCTTAATCTCATAAAGTAAACACCCATCTATGACCCACTCTGATTCCCCAATTCAATATCTATAAAGTTTTAAAACTGTTAAGCCATGTGAAAATGTACATGTCAAAAAGGAAATGGAATCAGTAATATAATACATTCTTCTGTAATGCAGGGAGTTTTGGTATAACATGGTACATGTTTTGGATTCTTGTGTCTTATGAAAGTCCTGCAGAGCATCCAACCATATCTGAAGAGGAAAAAAAATACATTGAGGAAAGCATTGGGGAAAGCACAGGCTTTATGAACCCACTTGTGGTAAGTTCACTATACCCAATTAATTTAGTGTGATGCTAGACATTTCCTTGTTAACATAGGGCAAGATTACAAGTGGAGCGCTTTATATTGCTTTCATAAACGCGATATTAGCGATCCATTTTGTAATACCAGCGCACAATAATGTGCACTGGTATTACAAGTTAGCCGCAATGTGAATGTGAGCTGGCGTTCACATTTCTAGGAAGTATTGTGCTCATGAAAGCGCGCTTCCATAGGCGTTAACACATATTAACACATAAATGTATATTATATCAGCATATACATATATATTTACTGGGAACACACAGTTCCCATTGACCGCAATGTAAAGGCACTTTTTAGTGTCGTATTTTTCTGACACCCCACTTTAACCCCAAAATACTGCATAGTGCAGTACATTTATTAAAAAATAAAGATGCTGCCATCTTAATTTTTTAATAAACTACACTAGACAGTATTTTGGGGCAGTTGAGGCAGATTTATAAAATTAACCAGAGATCCGATCTCTGTTTGATTTTATAAGAGCTAATTGCTACCGTGAGCGTGCAGTAGCAATAACCAGCCACCTGTAATGGCTGAATAATTATTGCACTTCTGCAAACGGGCAAATTTGCCTGTTTGCGGGAGTGCAATAATTTAGTGCTCCACTTGTAATCTAGTCCTATTTTGGGGACATTTGGGGCAGATTTATAAAATTAAACAGAGATCCGATCTCTGGTTAATTTTACAAGTGCTAATTGCTACCGCACGCTTGAGGCAGCAATAACCAGCCACTTGTAATGGCTGGTTAATTATTGCACTCCCGCTAACAGGCTAATTTGCCCGTTTGCGGGAGCGCAATAATTTTGTGCTCCACTTGTAATCTAGCCCACAGTGTCAAAAGAGCAGAGATTAGCTTGCAGAATATCACATCTCCCAACATTACAATTATTTATCTCAAAATTGTCTTTGAAGTCCAGGGAGATTTGTTTGGTCCATGGATGTGACCAGGTAGCTCGAGGAAGGGGCAACACTGTCTGGGGCATGGTTAATGATTCAGGGAGAAGTCAGCTCTAGAGTATTACATTTGTAGTTTTTTATGGACATAAGGTCTTGCTGATCTATATAAAAGTGCCTTTTACGACAGTCATCACAATCAAATGAAGCACCTTTGGCTCATGTGTTTGCGTAAGTAGTAAAATGTATAATTCCCTCTATATTGCAACTGTTGGGACCTCCTGACCCATGTTTCATATAAAAACTGACCCCCCCCCCCCACAATAAATAATTGCTAGAATCTAGTTTTGAAGACCTTTTGGAATATGGTGCATTGAGAAGGGATGCTGTCTCAGGAACCTTTCAGTTTGTAGGGAGGTTGGTCACGTGGAGGTTATCATGTGAGATGTGTTCCTTTTGTTCCTTTGCCTGGGTTATTCCTTAGAATAAAAACCTTGCAATGGGTGCCAGTATCACTATGAAGATTGGCCCTTGTGTGGGTAATTAATTAAGTAGGAGGAGTATGCAATAATGATTCAACCTCTATGTGCTGAGCAGAGATGTTGGATGAGAGGAGTGTTTATTTAATGTGTACTACCAGAATCAATATAGACACAAGCATTTAAATGTAGTGTGCCACATGCAATTCTTTTATAGCACAGTTGCACCTGATTTTATAACTTATTACCAAACAAAAGCTGGTGTTAAGCTGAATGGGATACCACTTGCATAATGACTTGTCAATAAGGGGGTGCATCTGAATTGATATGACATGTAAACTTGTTGTTACCTCCCCCATAAAAAATATAGGCTTGTACAAATTTGAAAGGATTGTTGGTATTTCCTTCCTGACAGGGCTAGGTTTAATCCTTGCAATATATTTGGAAACATGGGATGTGACATTACATAAGAACAACTTTACCAGTCTGGTCTTCTAACTCTCATATTGATTTGTTTGTATGGTTTTTTTTTTGCATTGTGGCATGTTCAAGACAGGCTTAATTTTATCAATGCTGCAAAAATCCCAGTTGTTTGGATTACTATTAATGATGTCAATATTATGCTTTGTTTCAGAAATTTAAGGCTCCATGGAGAAAGTTTTTCACTTCTATGCCGGTCTATGCTATCATTGTTGCAAATTTTTGCCGTAGCTGGACCTTCTATCTGCTACTTATTAGCCAACCTGCTTACTTTGAAGAAGTGTTTGGTTTTGAAATAAGTAAGGTATGTTTGTATCACAAATACTGTCTATAAATATTACTGTATAGAATATAAAGAAACCCATCCTATTTGCACCTTGTAAAAATGTGACAGTGTCCTATTTAAATGAAAACATAGCAGAAAGCTGTGTGACAGAAGTGTCAGGGGAGAAGACAGGCCTCAAATGAAATTATCCTTCTGTTAAAGATGCAGGAAAGAAATCTGTATCAAGTGGAAATTAAAAATGGTTTACACATAATCGTGTACTGTACTTCATAAAATTTCTCCCTGTGGAATTGTTGGTGTCAGATTATCTCTTGAGACATAAATTAATGAGTTTTATAAAGGAAGTAAGTGGGCTGATGTAGTTATGTTTCTTTTTCTTTTCCTTAATAGCTACAATATATTACAACTAAAGAACATAATAAGATGATTATTTGTTTTTTGACAAACAAGATGCAGTGGTCCATGCTCAGGTGTAGGATGGGAAATCATTTATTTGTACTAACTATTTCCCAAGCCTAAAGGCCAATTGATCAAAAACTTGCTGCCATGAAGATCAAAATATTTGGGATTTTTTTTATAGTTTATATTGTAATATATGTGTTTCTCCTTCACATACTGAACCTTGCATAGTGAGATAAACATCTCTCAAGGTAAAATTTCAGTTTCTAAAAATATTTGAGGGATCTTGCCGTGCCGGGGAGACTTTTTAGACCACCTCACCAGAGCAGAGAGCATTAGATCATTGGGTCCCAAGTCATGAGGATGTTTACATTTTTAAGTATAATATTTCACCATGAGGTTGGTTCACATTTTAAGGATGTTGTTGAGAATTATTAGTAGTATTTTTATGTGGACACAAACCTGCTGAGGCGGCGGACAGAAATCAACAGAAATCAACCTGATCAAACACGATCGGGTTGATTGACACCCCCTGCTAGCGGCCAATTGGACGCAAATCTGCAGGGGGTGGTATTGCACCAGCAGTTCACTAGAACTGTTGGTGCAATGATAAATGGTGAGAGCGTATGCTGTTAGCATTTATCGATGTGCAGCGGACATGATCCGCAATATCGGATCATGTCCGCTCGCACAATGATAATTCGGCCCCTAAGTGTCAATTCAAATTTAAATTGAACTTGTTTGTGCTTCAAGACATTTGAACTGTAATCAGCCAGTGAGTTGCAAATTGTATGTGTATTCATTACTTTCAATTGAAAGGATCTCACATCTTGAAAGCTTATATGAACTTTAGAGGGAGGTGAGACGAATAGCTAGCTAATACCTCTTGCCTCCATGCAACTGATACATTTGTGGGTGATTTTATTTAATTAAAGCTCTGTTTCACTAAAGAATGCATTGGTTTACTTCCTTGATTTCTAAAGAAAGTATTTTTGATGAACAGGTTGGACTTCTCTCAGCCCTACCACACTTGGTTATGACTATAATAGTGCCAATAGGGGGACAGATAGCTGACTTCCTGCGTACGAAACGTATTATGTCAACAACAAATGTTCGCAAAATGATGAACTGTGGAGGTGAGTAAATATATATGTAATATAAGATGCTAAAAGCTCACATATTCAAAGAAGCTCTATAATGTCTCCTACATACTCAATGAGACAAACAGTTGTTTAGCAGGTCCATATCGTTGCCAGACTAATGTTATCCAACCCTTTCTGCTTAATGATCATCACCACCTACAAAGCAATTATCACCACAAGAATAATGTCTGTACTTCTCACTCTATCTATCTCTCTCTTTCTTCCTTTATGTATTTATTCTTGCATTCATTTATATTTGTACACTATTTTATATTTTATTCATTGTGTCCCTTTTCTAAAACATGTTGTTATGCTGTTACAATATTGACTATTTCTTTAGATGTGATTTGAAACTCTGTACTTTTTAAATAAATTAAAATATGCTATACATATATTTTAATCATTTTTATAAGATGTTTTTGACATGCTAGTTAGTAAAGTTAGTGGGGCCTATTTATTATGTGTCTGTCCGACATGATCCGATCAGCGGATCATGTCCGACAGACATCGCTGAATGCGGAGAGCAATATGCTCTCCGCATTCAGCATTGCATGAGCAGCTCTTGTGAACTGCTGGTGCAACGCCGCCCCCTGCAGATTCAAGGCCAATCAGCCGCTAGCAAGGGGGTGTCAATCAACCCAATCATATTCGATTGGGTTGGATTGCAGCAATGTCAGGTTATGGAGCAGCGGTCTTTAGACCGCTGCTTGCTTCAAGCTCCATACAGAACTTGATAGTTAGGGCACAGTTTGTTTAGAACATTTTATTTCACATTTTGTTTGTGTGCGTAACAGTAAAATGTTAATCTTTTTTACATAAAGGTTTTGGCATGGAGGCAACTCTCCTGCTAGTCGTGGGTTATTCCCACACAAGAGGAGTAGCCATATCCTTCCTTGTTTTGGCTGTTGGATTCAGTGGTTTTGCAATATCAGGTGAGTCTACACTTTATATGGTTTGGCAATGTTTATAAAATTGTTACAATCTTCAGTTCAGTTATAAAATATATAGTAACATTTACACCTTTGTTGATCCTACTTTCATGCTTAAAGGGACAGTCAATTTTTTTTTTTTATTGTTTAAAGAGATAGATAATCCCTTTATTACCCATTCCCCAATTTTGCACAGAAAACATGCTTATATTAATACACTTTTTGTCTCTGTGATTACCTGTTGTATCTAAGCATCTTCTGACAGCCCCCTGATCACATTACTTTTTATTTATTATCTTTTGACTTGCATTTAAGCCAATTAGCGCTGTGTTGTTAGAACCCACGGGCGTGAGCACAATGTTATCTATATGGCTCACATGAACTTGCACTCCCCTGTTGTGAAAATAAAATAAAAAAGCATGTGATGATGGGGCTGTCTCTAGTGACTCAGAAATAGAAATTTAGCATTTAAAGGTTATAAATGATATTGATATAACCATGTTGGTTGTGCAAAGCTGGGAAATGGATAGTAAAGGCATTATCTATTTTTTTAAACAATAACAATTTTTGTGCTGACTCTTCCTTTAATAGACACCCTATGATTTTCCAATCCACATGGAGTGTGCACTCTTTCCAGCCCAAAAACATCTAGGGCTAGATTACAAGTGGAGCAAAATCGATAGCCCAAGGAACATTATATTTTGTGTGATCTTGTGCAAAAAATCTGATATTACAAGTGGATGGTTGAATATTTAAAAGGACAGTCTACTTGATTTTTTTGGATTTCTTAAAAAGATAGAAAACACCTTTACTGCCCATTCCCCAGCTTTCCATAGCCAACATTGTTATATTAATATACTATGTAACCTCTAAAATTGCCTGTTTCGAATCTCCGGCATGGGACCCTTTATCTCAGTGCTTTTTTTTATAGCTTTTTACAATCTTGCACTAAAGCCAAACAGTGCTAGTTCCTGTGTGAAATTCAGATAACATTGTGCTCAGTTCTGTGGAATGATAATGGCTTCACAAGAAAGGTTGCATAAAGCTAAAAAACAAAATGTACAGAGATAAGGGGTAGTGTGCAAGGTCTTAGATAATCTAAAGGCTATAAAAGTGGCTATATTGCTATATTTTTTAATTTATGCACATCTCAGTTTTGCATTATGATTAAGCTGTTTATATTTTCAAATTATATTACAAATAAACATTAGGCTGTCAGATACACATTCATTAGCATTACCATTGGGAGGTACCCATGAAAGATAAAAAACATAATTTATGCTTACCTGATAAATTTATTTCTCTTGTAGTGTAGTCAGTCCACGGGTCATCCATTACTTATGGAATATATCTCTTCCTAACAGGAAGCTGCAAGAGGATCACCCAAGCAGAGCTGCTATATAGCTCCTCCCCTCACATGTCATATTCAGTCATTCGACCAAAACCAGACGAGAAAGGAGAAACCATAGGGTGCAGTGGTGACTGGAGTTTAATTAAAATTTAGATCTGCCTTAAAGACAGGGCGGGCCGTGGACTGACTACACTACAAGAGAAATAAATTTATCAGGTAAGCATAAATTATGTTTTCTCTTGTTAAGTGTAGTCAGTCCACGGGTCATCCATTACTTATGGAATACCAATACCAAAGCTAAAGTACACGGATGAAGGGAGGGACAAGGCAGGAACATTAAACAGAAGGAACCACTGCCTGAAGTACCTTTCTCCCAAAAATAGCCTCCGAAGAAGCAAAAGTGTCAAATTTGTAAAATTTTGAAAAAGTGTGAAGTGAAGACCAAGTTGCAGCCTTGCAAATCTGTTCAACAGAGGCCTCATTTTTAAAGGCCCAGGTGGAAGCCACAGCTCTAGTAGAATGAGCTGTAATCCTTTCAGGAGGCTGCTGTCCAGCAGTCTCATAGGCTAAACGTATTATGCTACGAAGCCAAAAAGAGAGAGAGGTAGCCGAAGCCTTTTGACCTCTTCTCTGTCCAGAGTAAACGACAAACAGGGAAGAAGTTTGACGAAAATCTTTAGTTGCCTGCAAATAGAACTTCAGGGCACGGACTACGTCCAGATTATGCAAAAGTCGTTCCTTCTTTGAAGAAGGGTTAGGACACAGTGATGGAACAACAATCTCTTGATTGATATTCCTGTTAGTAACTACCTTAGGTAAGAACCTAGGTTTAGTACGCAGAACTACCTTGTCTGAATGATAAATCAGATAAGGAGAATCACAATGTAAAAATGGGGAGAGAGTAAGCGCTAAAAAGCTTAAAAGGCTAGTAAAAGGTACATTTTAATACATATAAAAATTTACAAATGGCAATCAGACGCATGGATCCATGTCTGACTTAACAAAAAAAATATATATATAATAAACAAATCTAAAAATATCTAAAAATATCCAATGGAGTATAACATGTGACGCTGACTTAGTGAGCCAGTGATGAGGAGTTAGAAGGACATGTATATTCAATAATATAAACAACCTAAGTGAGTGATTGAGTGCACACAATAGCTTTCAACAGAGAAAAATAGCATTCACAAAAAAGAAAAATAGCATTCACAAAAAATAGTGTTCACAAAAATTGGCGTACATAAAAAATGTTCAAATTTTCAACCGGTTATATGTAAGTGAATCCAGTAGTGTTTCCTCCAAAGTGACGTGTAGAAATATAACGTGAAGTCAATAATAGTAGAATGTAAACGTTGAGTGGGTCAAATTATTGTGGTTCAGCTGCTAAATTAAAAAATTGTAAATCCGTGAGGTGTATAAAAATAAAAATAAAAATAACTTGTGAAAAAAATCCACGTGGAAAACTTGAATTCAAATGATAAACAAAGGTCAAAAATCAAAAGACAAAAATCAAAAGACAAAAATATCAAAAGACAAAAATAGAAAATCAGTGATAATATTAAAAAGCACTAAAGATCTAGTGAAAACAAATCCTTAATTCAGACGTTAAAAATCCTTGGTAAGATCCATAACAAACAAATACATCGATAAAATACCAGTATGCCAACGCGTTTCGGCCTAGACTAGGCCTTTCTCAAGACTATATCAAGATATAGTCTTGAGAAAGGCCTAGTCTAGGCCGAAACGCGTTGGCATACTGGTATTTTATCGATGTATTTGTTTGTTATGGGTCTTACCAAGGATTTTTAACGTCTGAATTAAGGATTTGTTTTCACTAGATCTTTAGACTGTAAGCCACAGTCGTGATGTTGTCCGACTGAAATCTGATGAACCTCAGAGTTGCTAACTGAGGCCAAGCTAGGAGAGCATTGAATATTGCTCTTAATTCCAGAATATTTATTGGGAGGAGTTTCTCCTCCTGAGTCCATAATCCCTGAGCCTTCAGGGAGTTCCAGACTGCGCCCCAGCCTAGAAGGCTGGCGTCTGTTGTTACAATCGTCCAATCTGGCCTGCGAAAGGTCATCCCCTTGGACAGATGTGGCCGAGAAAGCCACCATAGAAGAGAATCTCTGGTCTCTTGATCCAGATTTAGTAGGGGGGACAAATCTGAGTAATCCCCGTTCCACTGACTTAGCATGCACAATTGCAGCGGTCTGAGATGCAGGTGCGCAAATGGTACTATGTCCATTGCCGCTACCATTAAGCCGATTACTTCCATGCACTGAGCTACTGACGGGTGTGGAATGGAATGAAGGACACGGCAAGCATTTAGAAGTTTTGATAACCTGGCCTCTGTCAGGTAAATTTTCATCTCTACAGAATCTATAAGAGTCCCTAGAAAGGGAACCCTTGTAAGTGGTAATAGAGAACTCTTTTCCACGTTCACCTTCCACCCATGCGACCTCAGAAATGCCAGAACTATCTCTGTATGAGACTTGGCAGTTTGAAAACTTGACGCTTGTATCAGAATGTCGTCTAGGTACGGAGTCACCGCTATGCCTCGCGGTCTTAGTACCGCCAGAAGTGAGCCCAGAACTTTTGTAAAGATTCTTGGAGCTGTAGCTAATCCGAAGGGAAGAGCTACAAACTGGTAATGCCTGTCTAGGAAAGCAAATCTTAGGTACCAATAATGATCCTTGTGAATCGGTATGTGAAGGAAGGCATCCTTTAAGTCCACTGTGGTCATGTACTGTCAGGCTTTTGGGTGTACTGTTTCCTTAATTAGAGTTCAACCAATCATATCTTACTTACTCCCATAAAACACCTGTTCACTAAACACACCTTGCTTAGTATTTTGTTATTTTCCTCAGAGTAACACTGAGCCTCTCAGATCTCTGGAAGGTTATAATTGAATCTTAACTTATCAACAACTGAAGTTATTTCATTCAAGATCTTCCTACTACGGATCTCATAATTATTTCCAGCCTGTTGCAACATCTTTATTATTGGAAATCTTACTTTGGCAAGTACTTTCATTTATTCAAGACTGTCTTTTATTTGTGGAGTTACGTTACCTGTTTCATCTTATCAGCTCATATTATTTTCCAAACAAGTCTGTGGCACCCATAAAGAATAACCGGTTATTGAAGCTCTAAACTGTTAAACTTAATTGTTCTGTTACATTAACTTTATGTTGTTTTCTGCTGCACCGGAGAATCGTGACGTCACACGCTGACAGTTAGCCGGCTTCAGCGTGTCTCAACTCCTGCTGCACCCGCAGCCCACAGAACCCGGAAGTGTTTGTCCTTACTTACCGCACTCACAGTTTTCAAGGTACATTACCACGTTTTGCATTTATAACTTTATCTGCAGAAGTTCTCCATTATATGAATCTATCAATACTACATTGGATAAGACTTACTTGCTGTGTGTTTAATATCTCATGTTACGCATTCTATTATAACTACTCCTTACTTATGCATTAGAAAGTTTCACCTATTCCTAAATCCTCGTGTATTATACAAGCCTGCTTATTTCCAAGATTGCTTTCGATATTGATTCCTATTTTGCAGATAATACTTTAGTGTGTATTTTTTGTAGGGAAACATTAATCTTATATTAACTGCACATATATCCATATGGGTTTACCAAGTAATAGTACTCTCAATTGATATTGTGCTACATACCTAAATCTTGTAATCATACTAAGCAGGTTTGAATGTTACATAATACTAAGCCTTAAAAGAAAATGGAACCTGCTGAAATTCCCCAAGTAGTCTATAACCTGAGTCAAAAGGTAGACAAAATGGGACAGGCTATCCTGGACTTACAGCTAGAAAATCAGGTTCTCAGAGAGCTTATAAAGGAGGTAAAAGAACAACAAACCCCCAGTTCTGAACCACAGATAAGCTTGCCAGAATTATATAATGGTAATAGGAAAACCTATAGGCAGTTTAAAAATGCTTGCTACCTGCTCTTCAATTTAAAACCAAAAACTTACCCCACTGACAGGGTAAGGGTTTTGTCCACAATATCTTTTCTAAGATCTGAACCCAGAATTTGGGCAGATCATTTGTGTGAAACAAATGACCCCCTACTAGATTCACTAACAAATTTTTTCCAAGCTATGGATGAGCTATATAGAGATACTGACATTCAACTAACGGCTGAACAAAAGATGAGGAGCTTAAAACAAGGAAAAAAGACAGTGGAGGAATATACCACTGAATTTAAGCTGTACGCATCAGACTCTGCATGGAGTTTGGTTTCGCTCAGAAACCAATTTAGATTGGGACTGTCTGATCCTGTCAAGGATGAGCTAGCACGTATAGAGCTTCCAAGTACCCTGGATGCATTAATAAAAGTCTCAACCCAAATCGACCGGAGGCTCAGGGAACGCAAAGCTGAACGTGGTTATTCAGATCCAACATTTAAAGCCACTATGTCCACCTCTGCACATATAAAATCACCTCCAACGGAGCATGTCACCCCCATGGAAATAGGAGTTATACGTGGACCATTAACCCCTGAAGAAAGGATAAGAAGAAGAACCAATCACCTCTGTATGTATTGTGCAAATCCCAGTCATACAGTTATGAACTGTCCAACATTACAAAAAAATAAAAAGAGTAAGTTTGTTCATATTAACAATACTCAAAATCTAGATAAACAAATTTCTTATTGCAAACTATCTCTCCTTTTGCAGTGGGACCTTAACAGATTGTCTACTTCTGCCATCGTTGACTCTGGAGCCTTTGGAAACTTTATAGACAAATCTACTGTATTGAAAAATAAAATACCTATTGTATTAAAGAAAACACCAGTCTCAATCAAAGTTATTGATGGTTCTGTGATTGCAAATAGTCCTATAACTCACAACACAATACCTATATTAGTTATTACTGAAGATGGTCACACCGAATATATAACATTCGATATAATTCCATCACCTCATTTTCCTATAGTATTAGGTTTATACTGGCTTCAGACACACAATCCCTATATAGATTGGTCTACTTTAACTGTTGCCTTCCAATCAAAATTCTGTGAAAACACATGCTTCCCACATCATAAAATACTACACACAGAATTAGAACAGATTCAAATACCGGAACCATACCAGGACTTCATAGAGGTCTTTAGTAAAGTTGAGGCAGAAACTCTTCCACCCCATCGGGTTTATGATTGCCCAATTGAATTAATTCCAGGTGCAACATTACCGGTTGGTCATTTGTATCCATTGAGTCACCCTGAGTTGTTACATCTAAAACAATACTTACAAGATAACCTTCGGAAGGGTTTTATCAGACCCTCATCTTCACCCACAGCAGCTGGAATGTTCTTTGTAACCAACAAAGACACTTCCCTCAGGCCGATAATAGATTATCGAGAGCTTAATAAACGGACGGTAAAAAACCGATATCCGTTACCTCTCATACCGGAATTAATTGAAAGATTAAGTAATGCTACCATCTTTACTAAGTTGGACTTGCGTGGGGCATACAATCTCATACGTATAAGGGAAGGAGACGAATGGCTCACAGCATTCAGAACTCGGTATGGACTCTATGAGTACCTAGTGATGCCATTCGGTCTCTGTAATGCCCCCGCAACGTTCCAACACTTTATTAATGATATTTTCCGGGATTTATTAGACATATGTCTAGTAGTATACTTAGACGACATCTTAATTTACTCCAACAATTTGTCAGAACATATAAAACATGTCCGTTGGGTATTAGCTCGGTTACAAACACATAAACTATATGCCAAATTAGAAAAGTGTTCATTCCACAATACCACTATCTCATTCTTAGGCTATACTATATCTCCTGCTGGTATCCAAATGCAAACCGAGAAGGTTGATTCAGTGAAAAATTGGCCAACTCCTAAAGATAAGAAGTCTCTCCAAAGGTTTTTGGGGTTTGCCAATTATTACAGAAAATTTATAAAGAATTTCTCATCAATAGTGAGACCACTCACACAACTTACTGGTTCAACCCAACAATTCCATTGGAATCAAAGTCATTCCAAAGTATTTGACTTCTTGAAACAAACTTTCACAGAAGCACCCATACTCAAATTTCCGAATGTTGATTTACAATATGTATTGGAAGTTGATTCCTCAGACTTTGCGATTGGCGCAGTACTTTCACAACAGAAAACACCCAAAGATCCTCTACATCCAATCTCCTACTTTTCAAAAAGTATGACATCAGCAGAGAGGAATTACGCAATAGGAGACAAAGAATTACTCGCCATCCGCAAATCCTTAGAATTTTGGAGACACCTACTAGAAGGTGCAAAAATGCCCTTCATAATTTACACGGACCACAAAAACCTCCAATACCTGCAAAATAACAAGACTCTATCAGCTAGACAGGTACGGTGGAGTCTTTACTTTGCAAGATTCGACTTTCAAATCCTATACCGCCCAGCAAACAAAAATGGAAAAGCTGATGCACTCTCTCGACAACTATCCGAACCTATTCCTAACGAAAATCCTACTGCTATAATTCCCTCTGAACGCTTCATCGGATTAACTTCAGACTTTCTAACTGATATAAAGAACTCTTCAAAAAATTCACCTACTGACACTAAGGTTCCTTTGGAATTGAAAGATGGATTATACTACTACAAGAATATGATCTATATTCCTAAAGATTTGAGACAACAAATCCTACAACATCACCATGATTCACCCTTAGCTGGACATCCAGGGGAATCACGCACCATCGAACTTATAACAAGGACATATTGGTGGCCTCATTTGAAGGAAACTGTTTCAAGTTATATAAAGAGTTGTGTTACTTGTCAAGTATGCAAAACTGAGCGGAAATTACCTTATGGGCTTTTAATATCAATTCCAACATCTGACAGACCCTGGAAACAAGTAGGAGTTGACTTCATTGTGGATCTACCTCCATCAAAGAATTATACCACTATCATGGTAGTTGTTGATAGTTTCACCAAAATGTCGCATTTTATTCCATTTCATAAGCTTCCCACTTCAGCAGAAACAGCTAACTTATTTATACAACATGTGATTCGGCTTCATGGAGTACCAACAGTTTTGATATCTGACAGGGGATCCCAGTTCACATCTAAATTCTGGAAAAGTCTTGTCAATCTCTTAACATAACCCATCAATACACAACTGCATTTCATCCACAAGCAAACGGACAGGTTGAAAGAATCAATCAATGGTTAGATGAGTACCTACGATGTTTTTGTTCCTACCAGCAAGACAATTGGATAATATACTTACCCTTCGCTGAATTTTCCTACAATAATCTAACCAATTCATCCACAAAATTATCTCCGTTCTTCGCAAATTATGGGTACCATCCAACCATCACTTCAGTTAGTACTACCCCTTCCAATTCTCCTCTGGTTGATGAATGGAATAATGCACTTCTAGACAATTTTCGGGTTATCAAGGAAAACATTTCAAAAGCCCAGAACTCCCAAAAGCACTATTATGATTTGAGACACAGACAACCACCTTCATATCAAATTGGAGACCAGGTATGGTTGTCAACGAAAAACCTAAAGCTACATCTTCCTAGTAGGAAAATGACACAAAAATTCTGTGGACCTTTCCCCATTACTAGGGTAATAAATCAGAATGCAGTCACTCTGGATTTACCATCATCTATGAGAATACATTCGACTTTCCATGTTTCCCTCCTCAAACCATACGTTCCTACTAGAAATAACACACCCCAATTACTACCGACCAGTTCCATCCAAGACTCAGAAGTCTATGAGGTGAAAGAAGTACTTGATTCAAGGTTTTCCAAGGGAATTCTGGAATATTTAATTAGGTGGAAGGGATACTCAGAGGAAGATGACTCCTGGGAACCCGCATCTAATCTTAATGCACCTCGACTTGTTTCCCAATTCCACAGGAGATATCCAGATCGCCCCAGACTTCAAGCTGAGGATCAGCTTGTTTGAGGGGGGAGTCATGTCAGGCTTTTGGGTGTACTGTTTCCTTAATTAGAGTTCAACCAATCATATCTTACTTACTCCCATAAAACACCTGTTCACTAAACACACCTTGCTTAGTATTTTGTTATTTTCCTCAGAGTAACACTGAGCCTCTCAGATCTCTGGAAGGTTATAATTGAATCTTAACTTATCAACAACTGAAGTTATTTCATTCAAGATCTTCCTACTACGGATCTCATAATTATTTCCAGCCTGTTGCAACATCTTTATTATTGGAAATCTTACTTTGGCAAGTACTTTCATTTATTCAAGACTGTCTTTTATTTGTGGAGTTACGTTACCTGTTTCATCTTATCAGCTCATATTATTTTCCAAACAAGTCTGTGGCACCCATAAAGAATAACCGGTTATTGAAGCTCTAAACTGTTAAACTTAATTGTTCTGTTACATTAACTTTATGTTGTTTTCTGCTGCACCGGAGAATCGTGACGTCACACGCTGACAGTTAGCCGGCTTCAGCGTGTCTCAACTCCTGCTGCACCCGCAGCCCACAGAACCCGGAAGTGTTTGTCCTTACTTACCGCACTCACAGTTTTCAAGGTACATTACCACGTTTTGCATTTATAACTTTATCTGCAGAAGTTCTCCATTATATGAATCTATCAATACTACATTGGATAAGACTTACTTGCTGTGTGTTTAATATCTCATGTTACGCATTCTATTATAACTACTCCTTACTTATTCATTAGAAAGTTTCACCTATTCCTAAATCCTCTTGTATTATACAAGCCTGCTTATTTCCAAGATTGCTTTCGATATTGATTCCTATTTTGCAGATAATACTTTAGTGTGTATTTTTTGTAGGGAAACATTAATCTTATATTAACTGCACATATATCCATATGGGTTTACCAAGTAATAGTACTCTCAATTGATATTGTGCTACATACCTAAATCTTGTAATCATACTAAGCAGGTTTGAATGTTACATGTACTGACCCTCTTGGATCATGGGAAGGATGGTTCGAATAGTTTCCATTTTGAATGATGGAACTCTTAGGAATTTGTTTAGGATTTTTAAGTCCAAGATTGGTCTGAAGATTCCCTCTTTCTTGGGAACCACAAATAGATTTGAATAGAATCCTTGCCCGTGTTCTGTCCGCTGAACTGGGCGGATCACCCCCATTAGTAAGAGGTCTTGTACACAGCGTAGAAACGCCTCTTTCTTTATTTGGTTTGCTGATAACCTTGAAAGATGAAATCTCCCTCTGTAAGGATCACAGTTAGCTAGATTGTGGATCTCAGCTGCAGAGCTAATAAGTTTGAATGTATGCCAGTGAAGGTTAAATACAAAGCTATCTGTTGCTAAGTATTCCCAACAAGGCAAAAGAGAGTTGCTGTAAGTGTCTATCCTGATCAGTATTTCTGAATCAGGATAAGAATAAATAAGGAAGTTCCCAGAGCTTGGGCTTAACTTGAATCAAAATTATTTGCAGAGCGTATTTGGCTTCTGCTGCAAGGAAACAGGCACCTGTGTAAACTGAGTTCAGAGTAAGACTGTGTTAGTGGTGAATCTGTTCTGCCTGTGCTGACAGGTGTCTGTGCTGCAGAGGAATGAACACGCTGTGAGAGGTGTGTGCAGCGTGTAGCAGCTGCGTTCTGAAAAATGGCAGAGGTGATTTGGTGAGAGCAGGTAATGAGAGCTCAAGTGCAGGTTATTTGTTGAAAAGAATCAGGAGGGTTTTAATACAACCGGAGGTCAGTCATAAGGTGGTAGGAATATTCAGCGAGGAGATGAAGAAATTAGATAATAGCTCCGGTCTCACTTGTTTGTAGCAGGTGCTGTTGAAAGAGGTATTGATTCCTGTAAAAGTTAAACGTAGATCCAAGTGGGAATTGTCTTTAAACTCAAACAATCCTGTTCTGTGGTTCTTGGAGGTAATCAGTGTAATATGGAGAGCCTGGAAAGTTTCTCCTGCAGAGAATAGGAACTTGAACTAGTGAGCTCAAACAATACTGAAGCAAGGAGGAAGGGGCGTGACCAGGTTAATATAAGCTTGGAATCTGAATGCAGTGAATCCTTAAAGGAACATAGGAGATGAGCGACAAGAAACCCTGACATACCCCCCCTCTCAGGGTAGCTGCCCAGAAGCTACAAAACGAGGCCGATCCGGATTCCTCCTATGGAAGAAGGAAACTAGTCTGGGAGCATGTACATTGGTAGATGGTTCCCATGAATCGTCCTCAGAACTGAAACCCTTCCAATGAATCAAATACTGAAGAACACCACTGACGATGCGGGAGTCTAATATAGAGTCAACTTCATATTCGTCATCCGATTCGATCAGAGTTTCAGGAGGTGTTAAGGTGTCCAAGCATCTGGTTTGCCGGTGAGGTTTGAGTAAACTTACATGGAAAGTGGGGTGTAGTCTGTAGTTAGAGGGTAAACTTAAAGTGACAGCGTTGGGATTCACGATCTTTGTTATAGGAAAAGGTCCAATGAAAGAAGTGCTAAGTTTCTTACTAGGTGTCCTTAATTTAATGTTCTTAGTGGATAACCATACCATGTCTCCGACGTTGTAGGTAGGTGCTTGGCGTCGTCGAAGATTATAGTAATGCCTTTGTTTGGCTTGAGCTTCTGAGATATGTCTCTTAAGATCTTGAAATAAGTCGAGAAGATTGTTTGTAACATCGTCCACCTGTGGACAGGTGGTATCCAAGCGAGGGTGCAGTTGGAAGTTAGGGTGAAATCCGTAGTTGGCATAGAACGGGGATTTCTGTGTAGTGGAACTGGTTGCATTGTTGTATGCGTATTCTGCCATAGACAAAGTGGAAGCCCATTGGTCTTGTTGGCTAGAGCAATATGAACGGATATACTGCTCAAGCCATTGGTTCACTCTCTCTGTCTGTCCATTTGATTGTGGGTGGAAGGAGGAGGAGAAGCGTAATTCCACTTGCATGATTGCACATAGTTGTTTCCAAAAACGGGAAGTGAATTGGGTTCCTCTATCCGTAACTATGGATTGAGGTAACCCATGTAACTTAACAATGTTATCCAAAAAGAGTTTTGCTGTTTCAGAGGAAGTAGGTAACTTGTGAAAAGGCAAGAAATGTGCCATCTTGGTTAGGTGATCTACCACGACTAGAATAGTGTTGTAGCCATCAGAGGGAGGAAGTTCCACTATAAAGTCCATTCCTATGCATTGCCAGGGCCTGTCTGGAATTTGAAGGGGTAGCAGCAATCCAAATGGTGGTTTTTTATCTGTTTTGGAGACTGTACAAACGTGACAAGTGTGGATGTATTCTTGGACGGAAGATCTCAAGGAAGGCCACCAATAAGTGCGCGTCAGAAGATCAAGGGTTTTATTAATACCCAAATGTCCTGCCATGGGTGAGTCATGATGTTCTTTTAATATGTTTAGGCGTAAAGCGGGGGGTACATAAATCTTCCCCATATGGTAATAAAGTCCATCTTGTCCTAAAGTGAGATTACTATTGAAAATCTCTGGATCGTCTTTCTGAGAATTCCTCAAAACTTGTGTATAGGGCAGAGACAGGGCTATTATCTGTTCAACAGGTATAACTGTTCCCGGAGCAGTATAAGTAGAAGGTTTTGAATCCTTCCTTGATAGAGCGTCAGCTTTCCCGTTCTTACTCCCTGGCCGGTATGTGATGTGAAAATCAAACCTTGATAGGAATAGACTCCATCTTAGCTGTCTAGCAGAAAGAGTTCGGTTGGTCAAAAGGTATTCTAGATTCTTATGATCTGTATAGATCAGTATGGGATGTTTACTTCCTTCCAGAAGATGCCTCCAATGTTCCAAAGAGACTTTGATGACTAGCAATTCCTTCTCTCCGATGGGGTAGTTATATTCAGCAGGTGTCATTACCCTGGAGAAGAAAGCAACTGGATGAAGTGGTTCTCCTGGTGTTCTTCGTTGAGAGAGGATTGAACCGAGGGCATAATCCGATGCATCAACTTCTAGTACGTAATGAGAATCTGGGTCTGGGTAAGAGAGAATTGGAGCTTGAGTGAAAATCTCTTTCAGGTGGTTGAATACAGCTTGTGTTTTAGGGTTCCAAGTAAACTGAGTTTTGTTGCTGGTCAAAGAGGTGAGTGGTTTAGTGAGTAGGGAATAATTCTTGATGAATTTATGGTAATAGTTGGCAAACCCTAAAAATCTTTGAAGTTCCTTTTTAGAAGTCGGTGTAGGCCACTGTTTGATTGTCTGTACTTTGGTATCGTCCATCTGAATACCATTGGGGGATATTGTATACCCCAAGAAGGTAATCTGATTCGTATGGAATATGCACTTCTGTAATTTGGCAAAGAGACTGTGTTGACGTAGACGTGTTAAAACCCACCGGACATGTTTCCTGTGTTCTGAGATGTTATCAGAGTAAATCAGGATATCATCTAAATAGATGACTACACAGACGTCTAATAAGTCGCGGAAAATATCGTTGATGAGATACTGGAATGTGGCTGGAGCGTTGCAGAGTCCGAATGGCATCACCTTGTACTCATAGAGTCCGTATCTGGTTCTGAAGGCGGTGAGCCATTCGTCCCCTTTTTGGATTCTTACCAAATTATACGCTCCACGGAGATCCAATTTGGTATAGACAGTAGCATGACTGAGTCTTTCGATGAGTTCTGGTATTAAAGGAAGTGGATAACGGTTTTTTACCGTGCGTTTATTTAGCTCTCTATAATCGATTATAGGACGGAGAGAATGGTCCTTATTCTTAACGAAAAATATTCCTGCACCTGCAGGTGAGGTTGAGGGTTGTATGAAACCCTTCCGTAGGTTTTCAGATAGATAGGTTTTTAAATGTTCCAATTCTGGTTGTGATAGAGGGTAGATGTGTCCGAATGGAATTGTGGCCCCAGGTAGAAGTTCAATGGGGCAATCATAAGGTCGATGAGGAGGGAGAGTCTCTGCTTCCTTTTCACTGAAAACGTCCTCAAAATCTTGGTAATCGGTAGGTAGTTGGTTTGTAATAGTGCAACACAATGTAGGATGAGGAAAACAAGTGGTTTTGCAATAGTCAGAGAGGAACTGTACTTCCAAGCTATCCCAGTGAATGGTAGGTTGATGAGTTTGCAACCATTGCAGACCAAGGACTACTGGGAACATAGGGGATGAGATAACATCAAAAGAAATGTATTCTACATGTGTTGAGAGACTAGATACCTTAATAGGAACTGTTTGATGTGTGACAGGTCCTGAGGTGATAAAATTACCATCAATTACTCTAATGGAGACAGGTTTTGCTTTCAACAAGGTGGGTATTTTATTTACAGCGACAAACATGGCATCTATATAGGAATTTTGTGCTCCTGAGTCAATGATGGCTTCACTGATCACCTGGTGACGATCCCACTGCAAATTAAGAGATAGAGAACAATAAGCCACATGTTTTATGCTAGTGGACAAACATGTTGTGTCCAAAAAACACTTACGTCTCTTTTGTCTTAAGAGAATAGGACAGTCCTTTACGGTGTGTGTCTTGGATGCACAGTACATGCATAAGTTATTCATGCGTCTGCGGTTCCTTTCTTCTGGCTGAAGCGGTCCCTTTGTGAACCCGATATCCATTGGTTCAGTGGTGTGACTAGTAGGTGGTTTGTGATAAGAGACTGAAGGCCTGCTGGAAGTCTCAGTGGCTAGCTTTTCTGTTTTACGTTCTCTTAATCTTCGGTCTATTTGGATGCTTAAAGTGATCAAACCTTCTAATGATCTTGGCAACTCGGTACGTGCTAATTCATCCTTTAAAGCATCATTCAACCCTAAACGGTATTGATTCCTTAGAGCGATCTCGCTCCACTCTGTATCCTTACTGTACTGCTTGAATTCGCTGAGGTATTCTTCGACAGGTTTTTTATCTTGCTTGAGAGACCTCATCTTAGTTTCAGCAGTCAGCTGAATATTGGTATCCTGGTATAATACAGCCATTTCTTTGAAGAAATCCTGAAGAGAGGCTAAAATGGGGTGGTCTTGTTCAAAGAATGCGTCAGCCCATTTTCGGGGTTCACTTCTTAAGAAGGAAATGACTGTCAGGACTTTAACACGTTCTGTAGAATATGTCTTGGGTTTTAAGTTAAACAATAAATTACAGGAGTTCCTAAACTGAGTAAATTGAGCTCTATCCCCCGCGAAGGTATCTGGCATAGACACTTGGGGTTCTGGGGTCGCAACAGCAGCTGCGGATTTAGTTAGTGAGTCTTTTATAATGTTACTCAAGCTGTTGTTTTGTACCTGTAAATCCCTGAGTCCCTGACTCAATTGATCCACCCTCTGTGATAGTGCGTACACTATTTGGGGTAACTCCGCTGGATCCATATTTAGGCTTCAGTATTAAGTAAGGATCACAGTTAGCTAGATTGTGGATCTCAGCTGCGGAGCTAATAAGTTTGAATGTATGCCAGTGAAGGTTAAATACAAAGCTATCTGTTGCTAAGTATTCCCAACAAGGCAAAAGAGAGTTGCTGTAAGTGTCTATCCTGATCAGTATTTCTGAATCAGGATAAGAATAAATAAGGAAGTTCCCAGAGCTTGGGCTTAACTTGAATCAAAATTATTTGCAGAGCGTATTTGGCTTCTGCTGCAAGGAAACAGGCACCTGTGTAAACTGAGTTCAGAGTAAGACTGTGTTAGTGGTGAATCTGTTCTGCCTGTGCTGACAGGTGTCTGTGCTGCAGAGGAATGAACACGCTGTGAGAGGTGTGTGCAGCGTGTAGCAGCTGCGTTCTGAAAAATGGCAGAGGTGATTTGGTGAGAGCAGGTAATGAGAGCTCAAGTGCAGGTTATTTGTTGAAAAGAATCAGGAGGGTTTTAATACAACCGGAGGTCAGTCATAAGGTGGTAGGAATATTCAGCGAGGAGATGAAGAAATTAGATAATAGCTCCGGTCTCACTTGTTTGTAGCAGGTGCTGTTGAAAGAGGTATTGATTCCTGTAAAAGTTAAACGTAGATCCAAGTGGGAATTGTCTTTAAACTCAAACAATCCTGTTCTGTGGTTCTTGGAGGTAATCAGTGTAATATGGAGAGCCTGGAAAGTTTCTCCTGCAGAGAATAGGAACTTGAACTAGTGAGCTCAAACAATACTGAAGCAAGGAGGAAGGGGCGTGACCAGGTTAATATAAGCTTGGAATCTGAATGCAGTGAATCCTTAAAGGAACATAGGAGATGAGCGACAAGAAACCCTGACACCCTCGTGGAGGAGAAGTTTTGAAGTCCAGGAGATATCCCTGAGATATGATCTCCAACGCCCAGGGATCCTAGACATCTCTTGCCCAAGCCTGGGCGAAGAGAGAAAGTCTGCCCCCCACTAGATCCGTTTCCGGATAGGGGGCCCTCTCTTCATGCTGTCTTAGGGGCAGCAGCAGGTTTCTTGGCCTGCTTGCCCTTGTTCCAGGACTGGTTAACTTTCCAGCCCTGCCTGTAACGACCAACAGCTCCTTCCTGTTTTAGAGCGGAGGAAGTTGATGCTGCTCCTGCCTTGAAGTTACGAAAGGCACGAAAATTAGACTGTTTGGCCTTTGATTTGGCCCTGTCTTGAGGTAGAGCATGGCCCTTACCTCCCGTAATGTCAGCTATAATTTCTTTCAAGCCGGGCCCGAATAAGGTCTGCCCTTTGAAAGGAATATTAAGCAATTTAGATTTAGAAGTCACGTCAGCTGACCAGGATTTAAGCCATAGCGCTCTGCGCGCTTGGATGGCGAATCCGGAGTTCTTAGCCGTAAGTTTGGTTAAATGTACGACGGCATCAGAAACAAATGCGTTAGCTAGCTTAAGTGCTTTAAGCTTGTTCATAATTTCATCCAATGGAGCTGTGCGAATGGCCTCTTCCAGAGACTCAAACCAGAATGCCGCCGCAGCAGTGACAGGCGCAATGCATGCAAGGGGCTGTAAGATAAAACCTTGTTGAACAAACATTTTCTTAAGGTAACCCTCTAATTTCTTATCCATTGGATCTGAAAAGGCACAACTATCCTCCACCGGGATAGTGGTACGCTTAGCTAAAGTAGAAACTGCTCCCTCCACCTTAGGGACCGTCTGCCATAAGTCTCGTGTGGTGGCGTCTATAGGAAACATTTTCCTAAATATGGGAGGAGGGGAAAAAGGCACACCAGGTCTATCCCACTCCTTGCTAATAATCTCTGTAAGCCTTTTAGGTATAGGAAACACGTCAGTACACACCGGTACCGCATAGTATCTATCCAACCTACATAATTTTTCTGGAATTGCAACCGTGTTACAATCATTCAGAGCCGCTAATACCTCCCCTAGCAATATGCGGAGGTTCTCAAGCTTAAATTTAAAATTTGAAATCTCTGAATCCAGTCTCCCTGGATCAGATCCGTCACCCACAGAATGAAGCTCTCCGTCTTCATGTTCTGCAAACTGTGACGCAGTATCTGACATGGCTCTCACCTCATCCGCGCGCTCTGTCCTTAACCCAGAGCTATCGCGCTTGCCTCTTAATTCTGGCAATTTAGATAATACTTCTGTCATAACAGTAGCCATGTCTTGCAAAGTGATTTGTAAGGGCCTCCCTGATGTACTTGGCGCCACAAAATCACGCACCTCCTGAGCGGGAGGCGAAGGTACTGACACGTGAGGAGAGTTAGTCGGCATAACTTCCCCCTCGTTGTCTGGTGATAATTTCTTTACATGTAAAGATTGACTTTTATTTAAAGTAACATCAATGCAATTAGTACACAAATTTCTATTGGGCTCCACATTGGCCTTTAAACATAGTGAACAAAGAGATTCATCTGTGTCAGACATGTTTAAACAGACTAGCAATGAGACTAGCAAGCTTGGAAATACTTTTCTAAATAAATTTACAAGCAATATAAAAAACGCTACTGTGCCTTTAAGAAGCACAAAAAGCTGTCACAGTTGAAATAACAATGAACCAAAATAGTTATAGCAACCAATTTTTCACAGTAAATGTATTAAGTTAGCAAAGGATTGCACCCACCAGCAAATGGATGATTAACCCCTTAATACTCAAAAACGGATAACAATTTAATAATTAACGTTTTTATCACAGTCAAAACACACTGTCACAGGTCTGCTGTGACTGATTACCTCCCTCAAAATGAATTTTGAAGACCCCTGAGCTCTCTAGAGACGATCTGGATCATGGAGGATGAAGTAGACAGATTGTGACTGAATTTTTACTGCGCAAAAAAGCGCTAAAATAGGCCCCTCCCACTCATATTACAACAGTGGGGAAGCTCAGATAACTGTTTCTATGCAGAAAACAAAGATGGCCATGTGGTAAAAATCATGCCCCAATAAGTTTTATCACCAAGTACCTCACAAAAAACGATTAACATGCCAGTAAACGTTTTAAACATACATTTGAAAAGTTATGAAGTGTTATTAATAAGCCTGCTACCAGTCGCTTTTACTGCAGTTAAGGCTCATACATTATTTCAGTATTAACAGTATTTTCAGAGTCAATTCCATTCCTTAGAAAAATACATTCAGTGTACACACACTCATCAGCCTAATACCAGTCGCTATCACTGCATTTAAGGCTGAACTTACGTTACATTGGTATCAGCAGTATTTTCTCAGTCAATTCCATTCCTCAGAAAAATAATTTACTGCACATACCTCATTTGCAGGGGGGCCCTGCATGCTATTCCCCTTTTCTGAAGTTGCCTCACTCCTCAGATGAGAACAGCCAGTGGATCTTAGTTACGTCTGCTAAGATCATAGAAAATGCAGGCAGATTCTTCTTCTAATGCTGCCTGAGAACAAACAGCACACTCCGGTGCCATTTAAAATAACAAACTTTTGATTGAAGAAATAAACTAAGTTAAAAAACACCACAGACCTCTCACAGCGACCTATCTTTAGTTAGGCTGCAAGAGAATGACTGAATATGACATGTGAGGGGAGGAGCTACATAGCAGCTCTGCTTGGGTGATCCTCTTGCAGCTTCCTGTTAGGAAGAGATATATTCCATAAGTAATGGATGACCCGTGGACTGACTACACTTAACAAGAGAAAAAAGTATCTAAACTATGTTTTCATGTACAGAAATCTACAAATAATAAAGCAGATACACTTTAATTCCTTGCCACAACTCTCACTTGTAGCATATAATCATCAGATGTGAAGCAGTTTTGTTTCCACATTTGACTAGACATTGATTTATAAATTATATTCCACAATCTTATGCTATTGGTAGTTCCGCAGAGAACTTTCTCTAAATGATTTCTCTCTTCATACAGAAAGAGTTAAGAAAAGTTAAACGGGGTATTGGTCATGGCCCATGACTCATGGGCCAAGATTGTGTTTATACCAACATCTCACTGTCCATGAAATTGGCCTTCAACAAAGCAATTGATCCTTAGGCCTCTAGTAATGAAAGTCTGGCAGACCTGATCCGCCAGACTTCGCTGAATACGACGAGCAATACGCTTGCCGTATTCATCATTGCACCAGCAGCTCACAAGAGCTGCTGGTGCAACGCCGCCACCTGCAGATTCGCGGCCAATAGGCCGCCAGCAGGGGGTTGTCAATCAACCCGATCGTACTCGATCGGGTTGAATTGTGGCAATGTCTGTCCGCCTGCTCAGAGCAGGCGGACAGGTTATGGAGCAGCAGTCTTTGTGACCGCTGCTTCATAACTGCTGTTTCTGGCGAGTCTGACTCGCCAGAAACACGGGGCATCAAGCTCCATACGGAGCTTGATACATATGCCCCTTAGTCTTGATGACAGGTCAGCAGACACGTTGTAGCATTTAGGGTAAGGGCTATGAATAGTGGTTAGGATTAATCTCCTGACATCTAAAGGTTAGCAGGAATTTTCACTCCAGCATTAATGTTGCTCAAGTGACATTGCTGCAACTACATTATGTAAATGGTAAAAATGTGACCACAGAAATAACATAGCTGCTACATTGTGGCAGTTGAAGTATCTTACTCTAACATTTTTATTGTCGGTTTAAAGAGCACTATGCATTTGTTTATGAATATAAGGGGGGCATGACTGGGGCTAGGAATTCATTAGTAGCTGTTATAGGGGTCCTGGGCTCCCTAACTCAATTAGCATGGAAAACACATTACTAGCCAGCTTTATGTATAAAGAGAAGTGACAACTAATAAACTGGTTTGTTTTTGTTTCTCTCAATTCTGTCTAATATTTAAGGTTTCAATGTAAATGGCCTCTGTCAGGTAAATTTTCATCTCTACAGAATCTATAAGAGTCCCTAGAAAGGGAACCCTTGTAAGTGGTAATAGAGAACTCTTTTCCACGTTCACCTTCCACCCATGCGACCTCAGAAATGCCAGAACTATCTCTGTATGAGACTTGGCAGTTTGAAAACTTGACGCTTGTATCAGAATGTCGTCTAGGTACGGAGTCACCGCTATGCCTCGCGGTCTTAGTACCGCCAGAAGTGAGCCCAGAACTTTTGTAAAGATTCTTGGAGCTGTAGCTAATCCGAAGGGAAGAGCTACAAACTGGTAATGCCTGTCTAGGAAAGCAAATCTTAGGTACCAATAATGATCCTTGTGAATCGGTATGTGAAGGAAGGCATCCTTTAAGTCCACTGTGGTCATGTACTGACCCTCTTGGATCATGGGAAGGATGGTTCGAATAGTTTCCATTTTGAATGATGGAACTCTTAGGAATTTGTTTAGGATTTTTAAGTCCAAGATTGGTCTGAAGATTCCCTCTTTCTTGGGAACCACAAATAGATTTGAATAGAATCCTTGCCCGTGTTCTGTCCGCTGAACTGGGCGGATCACCCCCATTAGTAAGAGGTCTTGTACACAGCGTAGAAACGCCTCTTTCTTTATTTGGTTTGCTGATAACCTTGAAAGATGAAATCTCCCTCGTGGAGGAGAAGTTTTGAAGTCCAGGAGATATCCCTGAGATATGATCTCCAACGCCCAGGGATCCTAGACATCTCTTGCCCAAGCCTGGGCGAAGAGAGAAAGTCTGCCCCCACTAGATCCGTTTCCGGATAGGGGGCCCTCTCTTCATGCTGTCTTAGGGGCAGCAGCAGGTTTCTTGGCCTGCTTGCCCTTGTTCCAGGACTGGTTAACTTTCCAGCCCTGCCTGTAACGACCAACAGCTCCTTCCTGTTTTAGAGCGGAGGAAGTTGATGCTGCTCCTGCCTTGAAGTTACGAAAGGCACGAAAATTAGACTGTTTGGCCTTTGATTTGGCCCTGTCTTGAGGTAGAGCATGGCCCTTACCTCCCGTAATGTCAGCTATAATTTCTTTCAAGCCGGGCCCGAATAAGGTCTGCCCTTTGAAAGGAATATTAAGCAATTTAGATTTAGAAGTCACGTCAGCTGACCAGGATTTAAGCCATAGCGCTCTGCGCGCTTGGATGGCGAATCCGGAGTTCTTAGCCGTAAGTTTGGTTAAATGTACGACGGCATCAGAAACAAATGCGTTAGCTAGCTTAAGTGCTTTAAGCTTGTTCATAATTTCATCCAATGGAGCTGTGCGAATGGCCTCTTCCAGAGACTCAAACCAGAATGCCGCGGCAGCAGTGACAGGCGCAATGCATGCAAGGGGCTGTAAGATAAAACCTTGTTGAACAAACATTTTCTTAAGGTAACCCTCTAATTTCTTATCCATTGGATCTGAAAAGGCACAACTATCCTCCACCGGGATAGTGGTACGCTTAGCTAAAGTAGAAACTGCTCCCTCCACCTTAGGGACCGTCTGCCATAAGTCTCGTGTGGTGGCGTCTATAGGAAACATTTTCCTAAATATGGGAGGAGGGGAAAAAGGCACACCAGGTCTATCCCACTCCTTGCTAATAATCTCTGTAAGCCTTTTAGGTATAGGAAACACGTCAGTACACACCGGTACCGCATAGTATCTATCCAACCTACATAATTTTTCTGGAATTGCAACCGTGTTACAATCATTCAGAGCCGCTAATACCTCCCCTAGCAATATGCGGAGGTTCTCAAGCTTAAATTTAAAATTTGAAATCTCTGAATCCAGTCTCCCTGGATCAGATCCGTCACCCACAGAATGAAGCTCTCCGTCTTCATGTTCTGCAAACTGTGACGCAGTATCTGACATGGCTCTCACCTCATCCGCGCGCTCTGTCCTTAACCCAGAGCTATCGCGCTTGCCTCTTAATTCTGGCAATTTAGATAATACTTCTGTCATAACAGTAGCCATGTCTTGCAAAGTGATTTGTAAGGACCTCCCTGATGTACTTGGCGCCACAAAATCACGCACCTCCTGAGCGGGAGGCGAAGGTACTGACACGTGAGGAGAGTTAGTCGGCATAACTTCCCCCTCGTTGTCTGGTGATAATTTCTTTACATGTAAAGATTGACTTTTATTTAAAGTAACATCAATGCAATTAGTACACAAATTTCTATTGGGCTCCACATTGGCCTTTAAACATAGTGAACAAAGAGATTCATCTGTGTCAGACATGTTTAAACAGACTAGCAATGAGACTAGCAAGCTTGGAAATACTTTTCTAAATAAATTTACAAGCAATATAAAAAACGCTACTGTGCCTTTAAGAAGCACAAAAAGCTGTCACAGTTGAAATAACAATGAACCAAAATAGTTATAGCAACCAATTTTTCACAGTAAATGTATTAAGTTAGCAAAGGATTGCACCCACCAGCAAATGGATGATTAACCCCTTAATACTCAAAAACGGATAACAATTTAATAATTAACGTTTTTATCACAGTCAAAACACACTGTCACAGGTCTGCTGTGACTGATTACCTCCCTCAAAATGAATTTTGAAGACCCCTGAGCTCTCTAGAGACGATCTGGATCATGGAGGATGAAGTAGACAGATTGTGACTGAATTTTTACTGCGCAAAAAAGCGCTAAAATAGGCCCCTCCCACTCATATTACAACAGTGGGGAAGCTCAGATAACTGTTTCTATGCAGAAAACAAAGATGGCCATGTGGTAAAAATCATGCCCCAATAAGTTTTATCACCAAGTACCTCACAAAAAACGATTAACATGCCAGTAAACGTTTTAAACATACATTTGAAAAGTTATGAAGTGTTATTAATAAGCCTGCTACCAGTCGCTTTTACTGCAGTTAAGGCTCATACATTATTTCAGTATTAACAGTATTTTCAGAGTCAATTCCATTCCTTAGAAAAATACATTCAGTGTACACACACTCATCAGCCTAATACCAGTCGCTATCACTGCATTTAAGGCTGAACTTACGTTACATTGGTATCAGCAGTATTTTCTCAGTCAATTCCATTCCTCAGAAAAATAATTTACTGCACATACCTCATTTGCAGGGGGGCCCTGCATGCTATTCCCCTTTTCTGAAGTTGCCTCACTCCTCAGATGAGAACAGCCAGTGGATCTTAGTTACGTCTGCTAAGATCATAGAAAACGCAGGCAGATTCTTCTTCTAATGCTGCCTGAGAACAAACAGCACACTCCGGTGCCATTTAAAATAACAAACTTTTGATTGAAGAAATAAACTAAGTTAAAAAACACCACAGACCTCTCACAGCGACCTATCTTTAGTTAGGCTGCAAGAGAATGACTGAATATGACATGTGAGGGGAGGAGCTACATAGCAGCTCTGCTTGGGTGATCCTCTTGCAGCTTCCTGTTAGGAAGAGATATATTCCATAAGTAATGGATGACCCGTGGACTGACTACACTTAACAAGAGAAAAAAGTATCTAAACTATGTTTTCATGTACAGAAATCTACAAATAATAAAGCAGATACACTTTAATTCCTTGCCACAACTCTCACTTGTAGCATATAATCATCAGATGTGAAGCAGTTTTGTTTCCACATTTGACTAGACATTGATTTATAAATTATATTCCACAATCTTATGCTATTGGTAGTTCCGCAGAGAACTTTCTCTAAATGATTTCTCTCTTCATACAGAAAGAGTTAAGAAAAGTTAAACGGGGTATTGGTCATGGCCCATGACTCATGGGCCAAGATTGTGTTTATACCAACATCTCACTGTCCATGAAATTGGCCTTCAACAAAGCAATTGATCCTTAGGCCTCTAGTAATGAAAGTCTGGCAGACCTGATCCGCCAGTGCGGATCAGGTCCGCCAGACTTCGCTGAATACGACGAGCAATACGCTTGCCGTATTCATCATTGCACCAGCAGCTCACAAGAGCTGCTGGTGCAACGCCGCCCCCTGCAGACTCGCGGCCAATAGGCCGCCAGCAGGGGGTTGTCAATCAACCCGATCGTACTCGATCGGGTTGAATTGTGGCAATGTCTGTCCGCCTGCTCAGAGCAGGCGGACAGGTTATGGAGCAGCAGTCTTTGTGACCGCTGCTTCATAACTGCTGTTTCTGGCGAGTCTGACTCGCCAGAAACACGGGGCATCAAGCTCCATACGGAGCTTGATACATATGCCCCTTAGTCTTGATGACAGGTCAGCAGACACGTTGTAGCATTTAGGGTAAGGGCTATGAATAGTGGTTAGGATTAATCTCCTGACATCTAAAGGTTAGCAGGAATTTTCACTCCAGCATTAATGTTGCTCAAGTGACATTGCTGCAACTACATTATGTAAATGGTAAAAATGTGACCACAGAAATAACATAGCTGCTACATTGTGGCAGTTGAAGTATCTTACTCTAACATTTTTATTGTCGGTTTAAAGAGCACTATGCATTTGTTTATGAATATAAGGGGGGCATGACTGGGGCTAGGAATTCATTAGTAGCTGTTATAGGGGTCCTGGGCTCCCTAACTCAATTAGCATGGAAAACACATTACTAGCCAGCTTTATGTATAAAGAGAAGTGACAACTAATAAACTGGTTTGTTTTTGTTTCTCTCAATTCTGTCTAATATTTAAGGTTTCAATGTAAATCATCTGGATATTGCACCCCGTTATGCCAGTATTCTCATGGGAATTTCCAATGGAGTAGGAACTCTATCAGGAATGGTTTGCCCTTTGATCGTAGGAGCCATGACAAAGCACAAGGTAACAGCATCTTCCATGGTATTTCATATTATTTAATAAACCAGTGTAAGCTTCATAAAATGATTCTTAATAGTCAATTATGAAACATTTGATTTTATTAATTCTTAAAGAGGCATTGTGCTGAAAAATGTTATTCCCTCTATGCGTTTGTAATTATCCATTTAACTCACTGGAGCTGTTAAATAATTAGCAAATATGTCATTTACTTTTATTTTGCCATTTGAAATAGCTGCTTTTGTCTGTTGTAACCACAACCTTCAATAAAGTATGAATGCTGCAAAACTGTCTACGGAAAAGTTATGTAAGCAAAATGCAACATCAGAAATCAACCTCCCATTGTTGATGGGATAGACAAGCACTGCTGTTTTCAGTTGCTCTCTCTAAGGCCCCAATTCTAAAAAGCTCTCTGGGCTGGTGAGATTCTGTAATGGAATTATATAAAGCCACTTTTTACCCTGAAAACAGGGTGTCTCGATAAGGGGCATATACTGCATTTTTGTATGGGAGGGAGATGCATACATTACTAAAGTGCACAATAAAATTTGTAATTTAAAAATCTCTCACAAAATGAATAATTGAGCCAATCATACAAAAATATGTAGCACAAATTGTATTTTTAAGGTGCATCAAAAATTGTAACAAAATTGTTCACAAAAAATTGTATTTTATCAAAAACGTTAAATTTGTATCAGCTAGATTACGAGTTGTGCATTCATCTTTTAACGCTGAAAATATGGTAATTTCAGTGTTAAAACAGCACCGCAGTCATTATAAGTCTTGTCGGTAAGCCTTTTAGCCTGTAACACAACGTCAGTCCCGCATTCATAAAAATTAAGTTTTTTCATGGGATTCCCATAGCGATGCCATTAAGAGTTTTGCGGTGAGGCTAAAAAAAACGGCTTTAGAGCCTAAAACAACAAGATCCGTAACGCCATCTAAAAGCAGTAGTTATGAGTTTTACGCTACAAATCTGTAACATAAAACTCATAACTAAACTGCTACAAAGTACACTAAACACCCATAAACTATCTATTGACGCCTAAACCGAGGCCCTCCCGCTTCGCAAACACTATAATACATTTATTAACCCCTAATCTGCCCTTTCAAGGGCCCCTAATCTGCCGCTCCCGACATCGTCGCCACTATAATAAACTTATTAACCCCTAAACCGCCGCCCTCCCACATCGCAAACACTATTTAAATATTATTAAGCCCTAATCTGCCATCCGCCCACATCGCCCCCACTGTACTAAAGTTATTAACCCCTAAACTGCCACCCACCCGCATCGCAAACACTATTTAAATATTATTAACCCCTAATCTGCCGTCCGCCCACATCGCCCCCACTATACTAAAGTTATTAAGCCCTACCACGCCGCCACTATAATAAACCTATTAACCCCTAAACCACAAGCCCCCCACAACAAAATAAACTAAACTTAACTATTAACCCCTAAACTGAAAGCCCCCCACATTGCAATAAACTAATTTAAACTATTCACCCCAAAACGTAACACCCCCCTAACTTTATATTAAAATTACAATTTCCCTATCTTAAATTAAATTAAAATTTACCTGTCAAATTAAAAAAACTAAGTGTAAACTAACAATTAAACTAATATAACTAATATTAAACTAACTACCAAATAAATAAAACTAAAATTAAAAAAATCCTAACACTACTCTAAAAATGATAAAGAGACCCATTTATCAAGCTCCGAATGGAGCTTGAGGGCCCGTGTTTCTAAAGACCGCTGCTCCATAACCCTGTCCGCCTGCTCTGAGCAGGCGGACAGAGATCGCCACAATTAAACCCGATCGAGTAAGATCTGGTTGATTGACACCCCCTGCTGGCGGCCAATTGGCAGCGAGTCTGCAGGGGGGGGGCATTGCACCAGCAGCTCACAAGAGCTGCTGGTGCAATGCTGAATACGGAGAACGTATTGCTCTCCGCATTCAGCGATGTTTGTCGGACCTGATCCGCACTGTCGGATCAGGTCTGACAGACATTTGATAAATATGCCTCAAAGTATCTAATTACAACAAAAAAAAATACAAAAGATAACAAACACTAAATTACGGAAAATAACAAATGAAATTATCACAAAAAAAGAATTACGCCTAATCTAATAGCCCTATCAAAAGAAAAAGCCCACCCAAAAACAAAACAAAAACCCTAGCCTACAATGAACTACCAATAGCCCTTTAAAGGGCTTTTTGTGGGGCATTGCCCTAAAGATATCAGCTCTTTTCCCTGAAAATCCCTCTAATTCTATTGGATGATGAATCAGCCAATAGAATGAGAGATGCTTAAATTCTATTGGCTGATTTGAACAGCCAATAGGATTTTAGCAGCTCTAATTCCTATTGGCTGACTCAAATCTTTCAGCCAATAGGAATGCAAGGGACGCTATCTTGAATCGTGTACCTTGCATTGAAGATTCAGTGTACGGTGGCGACATATGAAGAGGATGCTCTGCGCCGGATGTCTTAAGGATGGACCTGCTCCGCACCGTCGGGATCAAGATAGAAGATGCCGCCTGGATGAAAATTGAAGAGGCTGCCTGGATGAAGACTTCTCGCCACTTGGATGAGGACTTTGCCACCGGTATGAAGATTGAAGAGGCCGTCTGGATGGAAGACTTCTTGCCGCCTGGATGAGGACTTCTCTGCCGGGATGAAGATCGTTCAAGCGGGACTTAAAAAACTTTAAGTGGATCGTCGGGGGTTAGTGTTAGGTTTTTTAAGGTTTTTTTGGTGGGTTTTATTTTTAGATTAGGGTTTGGGCAGAAAAAGAGCTAAATGCCCTTTTAAGGGCAATGCCCATACAAATACCCTTTTCAGGGCAATGGGTAGCTTAGGTTTTTTAGATAGTTTTTTTTATTTTGGGGGTTTTGGGGGGTGGGGGTTTGTTATGTTAGTGGGTATTTGTATTTTTGTTTCACAAAAAGTGCTGGTATCTTTAGGGCAATGCCCTACAAAAGGCCCTTTTAAGGGCCATTGGTAGTTTATTCTAGATTAGGTTTTTTATTTTGGGGTGTTTTTTTAATGGGTATTAGAATAGGAATAATTTTTTATTATTTTTGATAATTTGTTTATTTGTGTAATGTATTTTTTTAGGGGGTGTTTTTTTTGTAGCAAAAGAGCTGTTTAACTTAGGGCAATGCCCTACAAAAGTCCCTTTTAAGGGCCCTCCGTAGTTTGGGGGGGGTTTGTATACTGTTAGCAGGTGTTTGTTTTAGTAGCAAAAGAGCTGTTTAACTTAGGGCAATGCCCTACAAAAGGCCCTTTTAAGGGCCACCCAAAAGGCCCTTTCAAGGGCCCTTGGTAGTTTGGGGGGTGGGGGTGTATATACTGTTAGGGGGCGTTTGTTTGTTTTTGTAGCAAAAGAGCTGTATAACTTAGGGCAATGCCCTACAAAAGGCCCTTTTAAGACCCCCAAAAGGCCCTTTTAAGGGCCCTTGGTAGTTTATTCTAGATTAGGCTTTTTTTTGGATTATTTCATTTTTTTTATTTTTGTAATGGTATTTTTTTATTTTTTGCAATTTTAGGTTTTAGAGTAAGGTAGCTTAGGTTTTATTTCACAGGTAATTTTGTATTTATTTTAACTATGTAGTTAGTAAATAGTTAAAAACTATTTGCTAACTAGTCTACCTAGTTAAAATAAATACAAACTTACCTGTGAAATAAAAATAAAACCTTGGGTAGCTACAATATAACAATAATTAGTTATATTGTAGCTAGCTTAGGTTTTATTTCACAGGTAAGTATGTATCTAGTTTTAAATAGGTATTATTTAGTTAATAATTGTAAATTTAATTTAGATCTATTTTAATTATGTTAACATTTTAGGGTTACGTTAGGGTTAGGTTTAGGGTTAGGCTTAGAGGTAGGGTTAGATTTAGGGGTAGGTGTATGGGGTTAATAGTTTAATTTAGGTTGTTGCCAAGTTGGGTGGCTGGTTTAGGGTTGATAGGTTTATGTATTGGTAGTGATGGGGGAGGCCAGAGGTTTAGGGGTTAATAACATTATTTAGTTGCAGCAATCTCAGGGAGCGGCAGAATAGGGGTTAATAACTTTAATATAGTGGCGGCGATGTTGGGGTGCGGCGGAATAGGGGTTAATAACTTTAGTTTAGTGGCGGCAATATCGGGAGCGGCAGATTAGGGATTAATACCTTTATTTAGGTGGCGTCGATATCGGGAGTGGAAGATTAGGGGTTAATAACTGTAGGCAGGCGTCGGCAATTGTCGGGGCAGCAGTTTAGTGCTTTTTAGACGTAGGGTTTATGTTAGGGTGTTAGGTTAACACGTTATTTTTCTTTCCTCATAGACATCAATAGGGCTGAGTTACAGAGCTTTTCTTTCCGCGATCACAGGTGTTAGACTTTTTTCTGACCCACTCTCACCATTGATGTCTATGGGGAAAGCGTGCATGAGCACGACAAAACAGTGCTTGTTTTTGGTGCGGTATGGAGCTTAAAACCCCCATATCGCACACACAAGCCGGGTTTTGAAAAACTTGTAATGGCAGCGCTATAGGGGATTAAATAACACAACTTTTGTTGCGTTCGTTAATTTCCCTATAGCGCTCAAAACTTGTAATCTAGCTGTATGTAAATTACACAGGAATAAATTGTATTACCTATGCACAATGTGTATCGTAATTTAAGTTCATTTGATGTGTGAAAAAAAGCAAACCATTGTACTTAAAAATGTAAAATACAAAGCGTAATTGTTGTTTTTCGTAAAATGGGCTGAACATGCACATTACATATGCATAAATGAAATTGTCTCTCAATCCCAGTGTAATTCTAAATAAATTTTGCACTACAGGTCTCACAGTTTTTTCTCGCTAGTTGAAAAGTGGCTAGTTTTCACCACAATACTCAAAGCCCTAATTATTCTGAAAGGAAAACCTATGCATACAAAAATTACAGTAAATTTAAGGTACAGTGCAATAAGTGTAATAAGCATAATATTCAAGTTTTAAAACACACAGGCTTTCCCCTCTGTACTTGGTCTTCCATTGCAAACTTTTAACTAGCAGAGAGCTTTCATTATTTGTATTGGAGACATCTCGCCACTCGCAGGGAACGCCCCTTTTTTTAATAAAATTTTGTGAGGGCTGACTCTGCAAGGGCTGGAGTGGAAAATCACGCCTTAACAGGCAAATTCTTTAGAATCTGGGCCTATGTACAGACTTTTGTGTGTAGAGAGAAATATACACAAATTAGTTCTTTGTGAATATAGAGAGCTAGGATATGTTGATTTGCTCTCCCTGGGCATGTTCTCAAGAACAATACGTTTCTGGTTTTAATGAGCAAGCAGAGCTATTTCAAATAGAAAAATAAACCTAAATGGGCAAATTTTCATATATTTCATACTCTGCAGCTGGTATAACAAGTTATTGGAAACACATTAAGGGGAAAACAAATTTTCAATTTAGTGTTGCTTTAAAGATTTAATTTATTATCTTTAGATTTAAGACACCTTATATGCTTTTTCCTCCCTTACGCCTAGATTTAGAGTTCTGCGTTAGCCATCAAAAGCAGCGTTAAGGGCTCCTAACGCTGCTTTTTACTGCCCGCTGGTATTTAGAGTCAGCCAGGAAAGGGTCTAATGCTAACTTCCAAGCCGCGACTTTTCCATACCGCAGATCCCCTTACGTCAATTGCGTAGTCTATCTTTTCAATGGAATCTTCCTAACGCCGGTATTTAGAGTCTTGGCTGAAGTGAGCAGTAGACCCTCTACCGACAAGACTCCAGCCGCAGAAAAAAGTCAGTAGTTAAGAGCTTTCTGGGCTAACGCCGGTTTATAAAGCTCTTAACTACTGTGCTCTAAAGTACACTAACACCCATAAACTACCTATGTACCCCTAAACCAAGGTCCCCCCACATCGCCGCCACTATAATAAATATTTTTAACCCCTAATCTGCCGACCGCACACCGCCGCCACCTTCATTATCCCTATGAACCCCTAATCTGCTGCCCCTAACATCACCGACACCTACATAATATTTATTAACCCCTAATCCCCCCCCAACGTCACCGCTACCTTACCTACACTTATTAACCCCTAATCTGCTGACCAGACCTAGCCGCTACTCTAATAAATGTATTAACACCTAAACCGCCTCACTCCCACCTCAAAAACCCTATAATAAATAGTATGAACCCCTAATCTGCCCTCACTAACATCGCCGACATCTAACTTCAAGTATTAACCCCTAATCTGCCGACCAGACCTCGCCGCTACTCTAATAAATGTATTAACCCCTAAAGCTAAGTCTAACCCTAACCCTAACACCCCCCAAAATAATTCCCTACCCTAATCTAAATTAAAATAGTTAGTCGGATGGATGAAGATAGAAGATGCCTCTTGGATGAAGATGTCTGCCGGTCTGGATGTCCTCTTCTGCCAGGATAGGATGAAGACTTCTGCCGCTCCTGATGTCTTCTTTTGGTCCATCGGTGCTCGGCTGAGTGAAGACAACTCAAGTTAGGGAGATATTCAGGGGGGTAGTGTTAGGTTTATTTAAGGGGGGTTTGGGTTAGAGTAGGGGTATGTGGGTGGTGGGTTGTATTGTTGGGGGGTGGTATTGTGTTTTTTTTTACAGGCAAAAGAGCTGATTTATTTGGGGCATGCCCCGCAAAAAGCCCTTTTAAGGGCTGGTAAGGTAATAGAGCTGTTAACTATTTTAATTTAGATTAGGGTAGGGAATTTTTTTTATTTTGGGGGGCTTTGTTATTTTATTAGGGGGCTTAGAGTAGGTGTAATTAGCTTAAAATCCTTGTAATCTTTTTTTATTTTTTGTAATTTAGTGGGGGGGTTTTTGTAATTTAGTTTAGTTTATTTAATTGTAGGTACTTGTAGTTAATTGATTTAATTTATTTATTGATAGTGTAGTGTTAGGTTTAATTGTAACTTAGGTTAGGATTTATTTTACAGGTAATTTGGTAATTATTTTAACTAGGTAGCTATTAAATAGTAAATAACTATTTAATAGCTATTGTACCTAGTTAAAATAAATACAAAGTTGCCTGTAAAATAAATATAAATCCTAAAATAGCTACAATATAATTATTTGTTATATTGTAGCTATATAAGGGTTTATTTTACAGGTAAGTATTTAGTTTTAAATAGGAAGACTACTAGGATTAGTTAATAATATTTAAGGATTGAGCTTGCATTCTATTGGCTGATTGGAACAGCCAATAGGATTGAACTTCAATCCTATTGGCTGATTGCATCAACCAATAGGATTTTTCCTACCTTAATTCCGATTGGCTGATAGAATTCTATCAGCCAATCAGAATTGAAGGGACGCCATTCAGGATGACGTCATTTAAAGGAACCTTCATTCTACAGTCGACGTCGATGGAAGAGGATGCTCCGCGTCGGATGTCTTGAAGATGGAGCCGCTCCGCGCCGGATGGATGAAGATAGAAGATGCCTCCTGGATGAAGACTTCTGCCCATCTGGAGGACCTCTTCTGCCCGGCTTGGATGAAGACTTCTGCCCGTCTGGAGGACCACTTCGCCAGGCTTCGTTGAGGACTTCGGCCCGGTTGGGTGAAGACTTCTCAAGGTAGGGTGATCTTTAAGGGGTTTGTGTTAGGTTTTATTAAGGGGGGATTGGGTGGGTTTTAGAGTAGGGTTGGGTGTGTGGATGGTGGGTTTTAATGTTAGGGGGGTATTGTACTTTTTTTACAGGTAAAAGAGCTGATTAGTTTTGGCAATGCCCCGCAAAAAGCCCTTTTAAGGGCTATTTGTAATTTAGTGAAGGGTAGGGCTTTTTTATTTTGGGGGGCTTTTTTATTTTTTTAGGGGGATTAGATTAAGTAATCAGTTTTAAAAAATAAGTAAAGTAATTAGTTTAAAAATCTTGTAATTATTTTATTATTGTCTGTAATTTAGTGGGTTTTTTGTACTTTAGATAATTGTATTTAATTGTAGTTAATTTTAGTTAATGTAGGTAATTAATTTAATTATAGTGTAGTGTTAGGTGTAATTGTAACTTGTAAGGTTAGGTTTTATTTTACAGGTACTTTTGTATTTATTTTAACAAGGTAGTTATTAAATAGTTAATAACTATTTAATAACTATTGTACCTAGTTAAAATAAATACAAAGTTGCATGTAAAATAAAAACAAATCCTAAAATAGCTACAATGTAACTATTAGTTATATTATAGCTATCTTAGGGTTTACTTTATAGGTAAATATTTAGTTTTAAATAGGAATAATTTATTTAGATTTATTTAAATTATATTTAAGTTAGGGGGTGTTAGGGTTAGGGTTAGACTTAGGTTTAGGGGTTAATACATTTAATATAGTGGCGGCGGTTAGGGGGCGGAAAATTAGGGGTTAATATTTATAATGTAGGTGGCGGTGGGCTCCAGGAGCGGCGGTTTAGGGGTTAATATATTTATTAGAGTTGCGGCGGGGTCTGGGAGCGGCGGTTTAGGGGTTAAGATATTTATTAGAGTTGCGGCGGGGTTCAGGAGCGGCGGTTTAGGGGTTAAACACTTTATTTAGTTGCGGCGGGGTCCGTGAGCGGCGGTTTAGGCTTTAAACACTTTATTTAGTTGCGGCGGGGTCCGTGAGCGGCGGTTTAGGGGTTAAACACTTTATTTAGTTGCGGCGGGGTCCATGAGCAGCGGTTTAGGGCTTAATACATTTATTAGAGTTGCGATGGGCTCCGGGAGCGGCGGTATAGGGGGTAAACAGTATAGTATAGTGTGGGTGTTTAGTGACAGGGTACCAAGAAAGCTGTAAAAAAGCCGAATAGCAGCAAGATCGATGACTGTTAGTTAACAACAGTCCGCTGCTCATCGCCCCGTACTTGGTGCGCAGCTTTTTGACAGCTTTTTTGGTAACTTTGGAGAGCGTATTCAGGTCCGCGGCAGCGATGTTAGGCGATCTTAGGCGAGCGTATTGGTGCCGTTGAATGCTAGAAAGTCAACGCTTTGATAAATAGATACCATAGGGTGAAGATTAAAGCTCATGGATATCTTGTAATTACCATATTTGTTTACCACAACCTTTTCATCTTCATGTATAGCCTTGTCATAAAGCAAAATACTGAAGATATAATATATTTAAAAATGTTTAAAGGGACAGTTATTATTCAAATAGAGCATGTGATTTTAAACAGCTTTTCTATTTACTTTTATTGTCAAATTTGCTTTATTCTTTTGAAATCCTTTGTTGAAGAGTAGGTTCAGGGACAGCAAAAGCACTACTAGCTTCAAGTAGTGCACTGCTGCTGCTAAGCTAACCTAGGGATATTCTTCAACAAAGGAAACTAATAGAATGAAGCAAATTTGATAACAGAGGTTGTTTAAAATTGCATGCACTATCCGAATCATAAAAGTTTAATTTTGACATTACTGTTCCTCTCATATGGATATTTGTGTTTATTGTGGTCAACAACCCTTGGTAATAATAGCAAGTGCCAATAAATATAATGAATAAAAATAAATAAATTATAAAGCTACAATTATTTACATTGACATATGCATGTCATGTTTTCTTTTATTAATTTAAACCACTATGCATAAAAATAATGACTATTTTCTATGAAAAACTGTTAGACTAAGTACAGCATAATGGTTGATGCAAAATAACATTATACTCTTTTTGCTGATACCTTTTTTAAGATTAAAACGCACATGTACATTGATTAGTGGGTTACAACTCTGTAATATACTAACTATGTGTACACTATACATTACTGGCTGTAATAGTACTAGTTGTGCACAGTACATTGTGTACAGCATAGAAGGCTGTCGTTTTCTGTCCAACATTAATATAATAAACGTGTAGTGACATTGTTTCTGCAGTGAATTGGCAGCTGAAACTTACGCTCTGCACACAGCTTTCGGAAAAGTTAGACAGCTAAGACAGCTTGTCAGGAAACAGTGTGAAACATTTAGCTGGCAATTTCTTGCAGAGACTAGTTTGTTGCCAAAGTAACCCTGTGCAGGAATCAAAATCAACTAAAGCAGAGTTATCAGAGGTGGGAAGGCAGCTGTTGCTTAATTTTTTGCATCATATTACTTTATTTCTACTCAATGTAAAGTCCAGATATAGGACGGTTACAGCCAGTGATGTCTGGTGTACACAATAGGGGATATCTATCAAGCCGTCAAATATGCTGGGATTTCGCAGCTTAATTGTGGCGAGCTTGATCCAACCTAGTTATCAAAGCCTACAGACCGGCAAAATTTGAAATCTGTGACATAACATACGATCCGCCGGTCTCAATCCGACACAGATCGATGCTTACGTCATTACAGATGTTCCGAATACACATTCGGCACTATTTGACATATTTTAAAAGTTATCAAAAAGTTAACAGGTATGGTTGAGGCTATTCCGGCCCAGCGTACCTGGTTTTCAATCCGCCACCCTGGAGGCCGCGGATGCCATAGGAATCAATGGGAGCCTGAAAGCAGCGAAAGCTTATGTTCGATGTTGCCAGATATCCCATTGATTTCTATGGTAGAAAATCAGTTACGTTTACACCTAACACCCTAACATAAGCCCCGAGTCTAAACACCCCTAATCTGCCGCTCCGACATTGCCACCACCTACATAATGTTATTAACCCCAATTCCGCTGCTCCCCGACCCCGCAGCAACCTAAATAAATGTATTAACCCCTATCCTGCCACTCCCGGACCCCGCCGCCACCTAAATAAATGTGTTAACCCCTATCCCGCCGCTCCCGGACCTCGCTGCCACCTAAATAAATGTGTTAACCCCTATCCTGCCGCTCCCGGACCCCGCTGCCACTTAAAATGTTTTATTAACCCCTATCCCGCTGCTCCCAGACCCCGCCGCCACCTAAATAAATGTATTAACCCCTAAACCTCTGGCCTCCCACATCACTACCACTAACTAAACCTATTAACCCCTAAACCGCCAGCCCCCCACATCGCCATAAACTAAATTAAGCTATTAACCCCTAAACCTAACAAGCCACTAACTTTAAATTAAAATTACCACATCCCTATGTTAAAATAAATTTAAACTTACCTGTAGAATTAAAATAAACTATTTTTAAACTATTAATTAACCTACCCTAACTATTATACTACACTTAAATTAAACTAGCAATTAAATTAACTAAATTACATATTAAAAAAAGCCTAATTCTACTCAAATTATTTAAATCTACTATTTAACCTTATCACAAATTACTAAACTACAAAATAAAATAAATGTTAAGTTACAAAAAATAGAAAACACTAAATTACGAAGAACCCCCCCCCCACATTATCAAAAATAAAAAAGAATTACACCTAATCTAATAGCCCTATCAAAATAAAAAAGCCCCCCCAAAATAAAAAAAACCCTAGCCTACCCACTAAACTACCTATGGCCCTTAAAATTGCCCCAAAGAAATCAGCTCTTTTACCTGTAAAAAAAAATTAATAACACCCCCCCAACAGTAAAACCCACCACCCCCACAACCAACATCCCCAAATAAAAACCCTATATAAAATAAGCTAAGATCCCCATTGCCCTTAAAAATTCATTTGTATGGGCATTGCCCTTAAAAGGGAATTTACCTCTTTTACTGCCCAGACCTTACTCTAAAAATAAAACCCACCCAAAAAACCCTTAAATAAACCTAACACTAACCCCCGACGATCCTCTTACAGTTCTTGAAGTTCCGCTTGAAGGATCCATCCAGCCAGCAAGAAGTCTTCATGCGGGCGACCTCTTCCATCTTCCTCCAGCTGGCAAAGTCTTCATCCAGACGGCATCTTCTACCTTCATCCATCCAGCGCGGAACGGGTCCATCCTTAAGACATCCGGCATGGAGCTCCTCGTCAATATGGTCGCCGCACGTAAACTGGAACTTGAATGCAAGTGACGTCATCCAAGATGGCGTCCCTTGCATTCCTATTGGCTGAAATGTTCCAATCAGCCAATAGGATTTGAGCAGCTCTCATCCTATTGGCTGTTCCAATCAGCCAATAGGATTGAGCTCTCATCCTATTGGCTGATTTTAACAGCCAATAGGAGGAGAGCTGCCCAAATCCTATTGGCTGATACAGCCAATAGGATTTTAGCAGCTCTAATCCTATTGGCTGATTGGAACCTTTCAGCCAATAGGAATGCAAGGGATGCCATCTTGGATGACGTCACTTGCATTCAAGTTCCAGTTTACGGCGACGGCCGTATTGAAGAGGAGCTCCACGCAGGATGTCTTCAGGATGGACCAGCTCCGCGCCGGATGGATGAAGATAGAAGATGCCGTCTGGATGAAGACTTCGCCGGCTGGATGAAGATGGAAGAGGCCGCCCGGATGAAGACTTCTTGCTGGCTGGATGGATCCTTCAAGCGAAACTTCAAGAACTGTAAGTGGATCGTTGGGGGTTAGTGTTAGGTTTATTTAAGGTTTTATTTTTAGAGTAGGGTCTGGGCATTAAAAGAGCTAAATTCCCTTTTAAGGGCAATGCCCATACAAATGCCCTTTTCAAGGCAATGGGGAGCATAGGTTATTTTAGATAGGGTTTTTATTTGGGGGGGTTGGTTGTGGGTTTTACTTTTGGGGGTGTTTGTATATTCTTTTACAGGTAAAAGAGCTGATTTCTTTGGAGCAATGTCCCACAAAAGGCCCTTTTAAGGGCCATTGGTAGTTTAGTGTAGGCTAGGTTTTTTTTTAATTTTGGGGGGGCTCTTTTATTTTGATAGGGCTATTACATTAGGTGTAATCCTTTTTTATTTTTGAAAATGTGTTTTGTTGTTTTTCCGTAATTTAGTGTTTTTTTTATTTTTTGTAATTTAGCGTTTATTTTTTTTTTGTAATTTAGTAATTCTTAATAAGGTCAAATAGTAGATTTAAATAATTTGAGTAGGGTTAGGTTTTTTTTAATATGTAATTTAGTTAATTTAATTGGTAGTTTAATTTAATTGTAGTATAATAGTTATGGTAGGTTAATTAATAGTTTAAAAATAGTTTATTTTAATTCTACGGGTAAGTTTAAATTTATTTTAAGATAGGGATGTGGTAATTTTAATTTAAAGTTAGGGGGTTGTTAGGTTTAGGGGTTAATAGCTTAATTTAGTTTATGGTGATGTGGGGGGCTGGCAGTTTAGGGGTTAATAGGTTTAGTTAGTGGTAGTGATGTGGGAGGCCAAAGGTTTAGGGGTTAATACGTTTATTTAGTGAGGGTGGGGTCCGGGAGCAGCGGGATAGGGGTTAATACATTTATTTAGGTGGCGGCAGGGTCCGGGAGCGGCAGGATAGGGGTTAATAAATTTATTTAGGTGGTCGGCGGGGTCCGTGAGCGGCAGGATAGGGGATAAACATTTTAGTATGGTGTTTAGTGACAGGGTATAAAGTTGGTAAAAAGCCAAATAAACGCGTGATTGATGACTGTTAGTTAACAACAGTCCGATGCTCATCACCCCATACTTGGTGCGCGGCTTTTTGCTGGCTTTTTTATAAATATGGATATCGTATTCAGGTCCGCGGACGCAATGTTAGGCAATGTTAGGAGCATGTATTGGTGCCGTCGAATTCAAGAAAGTTGACGACTTGATAGATATCCCCCCTATATGCTGTGCACCGCTAGATCTATTACAGCCAGTGATGCACAGCTGCTGAGAAGCTAGCTCTGCAGATATTCTTATTTTATTTGGTTTCTTGATTGTGTTCATTCAATCTGTTGCAAAGCAAATTCACAGTCTTATATTCAATGTGAGGGTATGATGAAACATATGAAGCACTTTTTTTTCATTACATGCTTCTCAAAAACAAAGGAAAAGTGACAAAAAAAGTACTTATTTTCTGCAGAAGCCAGGGCAATTTTTTATATATAATATAAATAACACTACACAACACAGGAAATCAAAACACAAATTAATTCTCAACTGTAGCTGCCAATGGTATTATACATTTATATGGTAAAACTATATTTCAGTAATTCATTTCTAAACATCACAATGTGTTATCTAACTACATTGTCCCTTTAAATATATATAACATTCATAATACAGGCTAGTACTTTTGCTAACTTATATTCCTATATAATTTGGCTTTATATCCATCTGTATGATTTATATGTGTTCTAATTCTTCATTTTTTAGACACGAGAAGAGTGGCAATATGTCTTCCTTATAGCTTCCCTTGTTCACTATGGTGGCGTCATCTTCTATGGAATCTTTGCTTCGGGTGAGAAGCAGCCTTGGGCAGAACCAGAGGAAACTACTGATGAAAAGTGTGGTTTTATCCATGAAGATGAGCTGGCTGAAGAAAGTGAGGATCAGCCTCAGGGTTATGGAGGATATGGTAGCTATGGTGCCACCAAAACCACAAGCTTCCATAATGGTGGGTGGCCAGCTGAATGGGAGAAAAAAGAAGAGTTCATTCAAGATCAGGGCAAGGACCCTTATTTATATGGGACAGCTGCTGAAAGGGACTTGTCTTGAAAAAAAAAAAATTAAAATGAAACACTAGCAATGTCTCAAATCCAACTGCGAGTTGTGCAAGAATGGAATGAGAGGTGACTGGTGTTGCCATGTCTCCCCACATGAAATCACATGATCACAGTGGCTTCCTTTTTATTGTTTATATACATATCTATTTATTATATATCAAGGGGTGTAAGCAGTGCCTCTTGTGCCCCCAATAACCCCAAGATTTTTGTGATGTTTAAGGGCCCATTCTGTTTCTGGTATCAGTGGTTTGCTTTTTACTTTTATAGATGCCATAAGGCATGTGTGTTCTAAAAGTCTATCACTTGTATAAGTGTGTAAGCAATAACAGATGAAAAGGTGCGTTTTATCATTGATTATGGACAGATTTAGATGTGCACTTTCTTGTGTGATTATTGGATGCTCAGACTTAAATAAACAAGTAATACAATTATGAGCATTTCCATGTGCATTAAATGTAAAGCATGGGGGGACACCTGACCACTTACTAACATTTACATTGCTTGGTTTCTTCTAACCATTTTTAAACTTATATATGAGTACATTGTTCCTCTATGTATAGCTATGTTGCTTCTTTGAGGGACTAAATTTGTTTCCATAATTTTCCCATGACAGGCACATTTACATGAGCTAACAAAGCCCAAACATTTGCAGTATTTCATACAATTCTACTTGGATGTGACAACAATCCTCAATGGATGGATGTAACTATGTTACCATTGCACAGTGTGTTATCAGTTTCAACTTTTGGGTTTATGTCTGTGATTTGTGTAATTGCTGAGAAATGTTTAGTGTATCATTGTGTGCCTGGTGAGTCATGGCATGCAGAACTGTTAATTGGTCAAAGCCAACAAATGAAATGCAGAATTTCCTAGCAACAGAGAATGGAAAGTGCTTTACTATACAATCTTCTCTGTGGCCTCTATAAACATGACAGTGAGCACAATGTACTGTAGACTGGGTCATAGAAATAATTATTTGTTAAAGAGCAGTTGGGGGTCTCATGCCAAAGCCCTTTCTGGACTTTTCAGACCTTATCCAAAGAGGACAGCTGTTTATCTGCACAATATTATGGCTCTGTCATGGAGGGATTTTGATATCCTTCACTGAAAGAGCTATAAGAAGAGTATAGTATATTTAAATGGGGTTATTATGAATTTATGAATGTCTGGAGAATTTCTATTTTTGGTGAAATTATTGGTTTCTGTTGATGTTATTCAATTAAGAGAAAAAAAACTGTAGCTGTCTAAATATTTAGCTTACAGCTGGGGGTGAACCTGGTAATGTGCAACAATAAGTCTTATGGGAGGGTGTTAGAGATGGAAATATTATGATCTAAATCTGGAAATTTGCAGTACTTGTAAATATCAATAAATTATATTCCAATTCAGAGAGTGGAGTACTTTTTTCATTTAGAGTTGGCTCTTAATTCACTCTTATTCATGTTAAATAAGCATGAACCACTTTGACATTGTGGTATACACTTTTTAATTATAGATCCTAAAAATGTGCACTATTTTTATTACTTTATTCTTAGATTATTTATTTTGCCTGTATTGTTTTTTTTTTGTGTACTTTTCTTCATGAATATTTACAGACAATTGGATATCAACAGTAACACCATATAAAGCACTATTTTAAAGGCTGTCACCCAACTTATTATAAAATAATATATGAAACTCCTAGAAGGAAATCCAAAAAATATGTTTTATTCAAGCATAAAAGCTAACCTTTACTGACCCTTAATTCTTAAAAGGGATAATAAACTCAAATTTTTTTCTTTCATGATTCAGATAGAGCATACAATTTTTATCAATGCTTCTTTTTTCTATCTTTATTTAAAAAAAACAGGAATGTAAGCTTTGGAGCCGACCCATTTTGGTTCAGCACCCTAGATAGGGCTTGCTGATTGGTGGTTACATTTAGCCACCAATCAGCAGGTGCTACACAGGGTCTGAACCAAAAATGGGCCGGCTCTAAAGCTTACATTCCTGCTTTTTCAAATAAAGATAGCAAGTGAACAAAGAAAAATTGGTAATAGGAGTAAATTAGAAAGTTGCTTAAAATTGCATTCTCTATCTGAATCATGAAACTATACTGGTTTAGTATCCCTTTAATATTCACACTGGAAACAAGTCCTGTATCCAGGTAATGATACAATAGTATCTATTGGCAATGTTAAGATTAGTTTTTATTTGGCTTCTAATTGATATACCATAATATGTAACCACTTGAGATAGAGGCCATTGCTTTTATATGTTATATCCATGATTTATCATATTTGAGTAACAGTTATATTTTATGGATTGCCTTCTAAGAGTCTCATAGGTTAGTGGGCTTTTATGTATAAAGGGGTATTAAACAGTATGAGACTGTATGAAATATAACATGTGACGTTAAAAATACTTTGCAATATACTTTCATTATTTATTTTGCACCTTTTCCCTGTAATTTAAATCTGAAAATGGTTGTTTTTCCCCTTTATTATGTTTCCTGATGAGGAAAATTTTATATATATTCTGCGGGAACAAAGGCTGTGTGGGAACAAAGGCTGTGTGGGAACCATTTTAGATAATCTTACGTTACACACAGACTTGTTTGGACAGTCTCATTTATTGTCTGTTGTATGTATATACTGTATATACACACACACACACACACACACAGTTGTATGCAAAAGTTTAAGCACCCCTGACAATTTCCATGATTTTCATTTATAAATAATTGGGTGTTTGGATCAGCAATTTCATTTTGATCTATCAAATAACTGAAGGACACAGTAATATCTCAGTAGTGAAATTAGGTTTATTGGATTAACAGAAAAATGTACAATATATATCAAATTGAAATTAGACAGGTGCACAAATTTGGGCACCCCAACAGAAATATTGCATCAATATTTAGTAGAGCCTCCTTTAGCAGAAATAACAGCCTCTAAATGCTTCCTATAGCCTGTAATGAGTGTCTGGATTCTGGATGAAGGTATTTTGGACCATTCCTCCTTGCAAAACATCTCCAGTTCAGTTAGGTTTGATGGTTGCCGAGCATTGACAGCCCGCTTCAAATCACCCTACAGATTTTCAATGATATTCAGGTCTGGGGACTGGGATGGCCATTCCAGAACATTGTACTTGTTCCCTTGTATAAATGCCAGAGTAGATTTTGAACAGTGTTTTGGGTTGTTGTCTTGTTGAAATATCCAGCCCTGGCGTAACTTCAACTTTGTGACTGATTTCTCAACATTATTCTCAAGTATCTGCTGATATTGAGTGGAATCCATGCGACCCTCAACTTTAACAAGATTCCCAGTACCGGCACTGGCCCCACAGCCCCACAGCATGGTGGAACATCCTTCAAATTTTACTGTGGGTAGCAAGTGTTTGTCTTGGAACGCTGTGTTCTTTTGCCCCTTGTTATGACCAAATAACTCAATCTTTGTTTCATCAGTCCACAACACCTTCTTCCAAAATGAAGCTGGCTTGTCCAAATGTGCATTTGAATACCTCAAGCAACTCTGTTTGTGGCGTGTGTGCAGAAAAGGCTTCTTCCGCATCACTCTCCCATAAAGCTTGTCCTTGTGCAAAGTGCGCTGAATTGTTGAACGATTCACAGTGACACCATCTGCAGCAAGATGATGTTGTAGGTCTTTGGAGGTGGTCTGTGGGCTGCCGTTCTCACCATGTTTTGCCTCTCTGATATTTCACTTGGTCTGGCACTTCTGGCCTTAACAAGAACTGTGTCTGTGGCCTTCCATTTCCTCACTATATTGCACTTTTTTTGTTAATCCAATAAAACTAGTTTCACTACTGAAATATTACTGTGTCCTTCAGTTATTTGATAGATCAAAATGAAATTGCTGATCCAAACACCCAATTATTTATAAATAAAAAACCATGGAAATTGTCAGGGGTGCCTAAACTTTTGCATACAACTGTATATATACAGTATATATAAATATATATATATATATATATATATATATATATATATATATACGTTGATTGGAGTAGCCGTGTTAGTCCAGAGATTTAGATATCAAAATAACTAAAGCAAGTATTGCTTTAGACTTGATAAAGGAAGGAACTCTTCTGAAAGCTTGTCAACTTATAAATGTATAGTTAGTCCAATAAAAATGTATCATTGCTCAATGCAATACTCTTGTTATTTTGATATATATATATATATATATATATATATATATATATATATATATATATATATATATATATATATATATATATATATATACAGGGAGTGCAGAATTATTAGGCAAATTAGTATTTTGACCACATCATCCTCTTTATGCATGTTGTCTTACTCCAAGCTGTATAGGCTCGAAAGCCTACTACCAATTAAGCATATTAGGTGATGTGCATCTCTGTAATGAGAAGGGGTGTGGTCTAATGACATTAACACCATATATCAGGTGTGCATAATTATTAGGCAACTTCCTTTCCTTTGGCAAAATGGGTCAAAAGAAGGACTTGACAGGCTCAGAAAAGTAAAAAATAGTGAGATATCTTGCAGAGGGATGCAGCACTCTTAAAATTGCAAAGCTTCTGAAGCGTGATCATCGAACAATCAAGCGTTTCATTCAAAATAGTCAACAGGGTCGCAAGAAGCGTGTGTAAAAATCAAGGCGCAAAATAACTGCCCATGAACTGAGAAAAGTCAAGCGTGCAGCTGCCAAGATGCCAATTGCCACCAGTTTGGCCATATTTCAGAGCTGCAACATCACTGGAGTGCCCAAAAGCACAAGGTGTGCAATACTCAGAGACATGGCCAAGGTAAGAAAGGCTGAAAGACGACCACCACTGAACAAGACACACAAGCTGAAACGTCAAGACTGGGCCAAGAAATATCTCAAGACTGATTTTTCTAAGGTTTTATGGACTGATGAAATGAGAGTGAGTCTTGATGGGCCAGATGGATGGGCCCGTGGCTGGATTGGTAAAGGGCAGAGAGCTCCAGTCCGACTCAGACGCCAGCAAGGTGGAGGTGGAGTACTGGTTTGGGCTAGTATCATCAAAGATGAGCTTGTGGGGCCTTTTCAGGTTGAGGATGGAGTCAAGCTCAACAAGCAGTGGTACAGGAAGAAGTCTGCATCCTTCAAGAAAAACATGATTTTCATGCAGGACAATGCTCCATCACACGCGTCCAAGTACTCCACAGCGTGGCTGGCAAGAAAGGGTATAAAAGAAGAAAATCTAATGACATGGCCTCCTTGTTCACCTGATCTGAACCCCATTGAGAACCTGTGGTCCATCATCAAATGTGAGATTTACAAGGAGGGAAAACAGTACACCTCTCTGAACAGTGTCTGGGAGGCTGTGGTTGCTGCTGCACGCAATGTTGATGGTGAACAGATCAAAACACTGACAGAATCCATGGATGGCAGGCTTTTGAGTGTCCTTGCAAAGAAAGGTGGCTATATTGGTCACTGGTTTGTTTTTGTTTTGTTTTTGAATGTCAGAAATGTATATTTGTAAATGTTGAGATGTTATATTGGTTTCACTGGTAAAAATAAATAATTGAAATGGGTATATATTTGTTTTTTGTTAAGTTGCCTAATAATTATTCACAGTAATAGTCACCTGCACACACAGATATCCCCCTAAAATAGCTATAACTAAAAACAAACTAAAAACTACTTCCAAAACTATTCAGCTTTGATATTAATGAGTTTTTTGGGTTCATTGAGAACATGGTTGTTGTTCAATAATAAAATTAATCCTCAAAAATACAACTTGCCTAATAATTCTGCACTCCCTGTATATATATATATATATATATATATATATATATATATACATACATACAACAGGCAATAAAAGAGACTGACCAAACAAGGCTGTGTGTAGCGTAAGATTATCTAAAAGGGTTCCCACACAGCCTTTGTTCCCACAGAGATAAATAGAAAACTAGTTCAAACATGGCCCTGCCCATAATTTTATAGAGACTAGGGGGTCAAGTTACTAAAGTGTGAGGGGACATGATATGATGTAGCGTTTCATGTCCGCTGTACATTGATAAATGCCGACAGCATACGTTGTTGGCATTTATCATTGCACCAACAGTTCTTGGGAATTGCTGGTGCAATACCGCCCCTTGCAGATTCACGGGCAATTGGTCGCTAGCAGGGTTGTCAATCAACCCGATAGTATTTGATCGGGTTGATTTCTGTCTGCCGCCTCAGAGCAGACTGACAGGTTATTAGGCAGCGGTCTTGATAGATTGACTAATATAAATGTAAAAAAAAAACATCTACATATTATTCTAAGGTTAATGTTTTGCTTTGAATACATCATTATTTCTAGCATATATTTACTGTTTAATATTAATTTAAAGGGATATTAAACAGTAACAACATGCTAGACATAGTAATCTATTCAAAGCAAAGATTAGCCTTAGAATAATATGTAGCTGTATTTTTACCATTATATTAGTTGTTTAAATATTTATGATATAAGTATAAGGGACGGATTTAACAAGCAGCAGATGCTGCTTTATTCACCCGAAGTTTCCGGTTTGCGGAAACGGCAGTTGAGAATTAGCGGTCTTAAGACCGCTGCTCCTTAACTTGTCTGCCACCTTTAAGGTGGCGGACTGCAATAATCACGATCAGATACGATTGGTATGATTGACACCCCCATGCTAGCAAATGTGCATGGGGCAGCATTGCACCAGCATTTCACAAGAAATGCTTGTGGAATGTTAAATGCCGACAGCGTATGCTGGCAGATATGATTTTTTTTATAGGGCTATTAGATTAGGTTTAATTTTTATTATTTTGGATAATGTTGTTTATTATTTTTTTATAATCTTAGATTTTTTTTTTTTTCGTAGTGTTAGTTTTTTTATCTTGTAATTTAGTTTTTTTTATTTTCCATTTATTTTATTTTCTTAAAATAGTTATGTTAGTTTTAGTTATAGTTTAATTTTAGTTTTTTTATTTTACAGGTAAGTTTTTATTTATTTTAAGATAGTTATGTTGTAATTTTATTATATAAGTATAGGGGATAGTTAGATTAAGTGATTAATAGTTTAATTTAGTGATTTGCAATGTGGGGGCCAGCAGTTTAGGGGTTTATAGGTTTAATTTAGTCTTTGTGGTGTGGGGGGGCAACAGTTTAGGGGTTAAAAAGTTTATAATAGTCTTTGTGATGTGGGGGGGTCGGTGGTTTAGGGGTTCATAATTTTATTTAGTGTTCGTGATGTGGGTGGCTGGCGGTTTAGCGGTTAATAGTTTTTTTTGTCAGCGATGCGGGAGTCAGCGGTTTAGGGGTTATTAGGTTTATTATAGTATTTGCGATGTGGGGGGTGAGGGTTTAGGGGTTAATAGGTAGTTTATGGGTGTTAGTGTACTTTATAACATTTAAGTTATGATTTTTGTAAAACATTTTTGTTTTGCAAAATCCATAACTACTGGTCTCAGATAGCGGAATGGATCACGGCAGACTATAACGCAAGCATTTTAACTGGTATAATACGGGCGCTACAGGTGTAAGGTAAGCAGTGGCATATTTAGGTTTTGTACTGCCCTAGGAACTCAAAATTCTGCTGCCCCCCCCCCCTCTCCAGGTCAGTGTGTTTTTCTTCTTCATAACAATTCAAAAGAGAATGGGCTAGCGAAACACTTGTATACAGGTGGGTTGCATTGCTTGCATCTCATACCATTTTCTCCCTGAGCGAAGGGAGAGAAAAGAAGGGGAGGGGAGAAAGGGGAGGGAAAGGAAAGAATGAAGGGAGGGAGAGAGAGAGAGAGAGAAGAGAAAACTGGGGAGGGAGAGGAGAAAAGGGGAGGGAAAGAAAGGAGTGAAAGAAGGGAGCAAGGGAGGGAGTTGAGAGAAAGAAGGGAGGGAGGGAGGAAGGGAAAGAAGGGAGGGAGTTGAGGGAGGGAGGGAGTTGGTTGAGGGAGGAAGGGATGGAGAAAGGGAAAGAAGAGAGAGAAGAGGAAGGGAGGGAAAGAAGAATACACTTTGAGACAATACCTGCCCTTCACATGCAACAACATACAGTAATTACCATAATTTAAGTAATTAAACTTTTTAAGTGTCCATTTATGCAGAGAAAGCTAGCTATAAGAGTTTATGATTAGACATTACAAGCTGATCAAAGCAGTGCACAAGCGCATCCAGTCTGTTAGTTACTAAGACCTGCAATAAGCACTGTGCACGCAGACCCACCACAGCTGACAAGGGGAGGCAGCATATCAGCACAAGGTCTTTTCCTCCAGCCTCACCTTGTAAGCATATCCCCGGGCAAGTTTCTCACCAAGAAAGCTTCCACTGCAAAAATGCCGGCGGCTCTAAATGAAGCAACGGTTTAAAGTAGCACTGCCTGTGCAGAGCGACCTTAATCAGCGCACATGCTTTGTCTTCTCTGTAAAAGCCTGCACTTTATTGCTCACTGTACTGTGTGCTGGCTTTTAGAGAGAGCATAGGGCAGATGTGCTGCCCCTCCCAAATCTGCTGCCCTAGGCACCGGCCTTGTTGGCCTAGGCCATAATACGCCCCTGAAGGTAAGTATTGTAGCTATAGGTGAACTTTTCACCTGTAGCATTGAAGAAACATATACATTTGTTTTAACGAAAACAAATGTAAATGTTTAACGAAAATTCAGTATTTGTTTAGTTTTAGCCACCGAATATTCGGAGAAACAAATTTTCCTGAATATTCAGAACCAAAATTTAATCAGAAATGAAATTTTCTTGCCTGCACAAGTCTATTACTTTCTAGAGACACAGTAGAATTTAAACTACATGAAAAGGCGACAAAATAATGAAAGTATGTTACAAAGTTTTTTAACTACACATTAATAAACATTTTATATTACAATACCATACTGTATAATATCCCTTTAATATCAACAATATTTATTTCACAACTTAAAAAAGAATGTGTCATGTGACTATGTTGCATCACTACATTGATTTAGAATTTCAGCCATTAACACCCCCTATACCTTATTGGTATAGAATCACAACATTTGCTGTATTATTAGCATTAGTTTAAAATACATGCAGCCCCTTTAATGAATAAACTATCAAAAGAATGAATGCATGCAAAACAAAAATTGAGAAAGGCTTAAAATTTAGATTTTTACTCAATTCAATAGCATATACAAAAATGTCATTGTCAGTTGATTGATTCCTGTGTCAGCCAATTAATATGTGAACTTGACTTTTGTCCTTGAAAATAGTGACCTGTGAAAAAAAAGTATTTTGTACTGTTGCTGGCATATAGCAGTAACATTAGATACTACTTTAACTTTATTTAAGTTTAAGCTCATGTCAAGCTACTCCTGCCCAGAAGATTTTCCCCATAGCAAATAATAGGTTAACTAATTTCTGATAATGGACAAATTATCTTGTAAAAATTCAGCAGAACCAAACAAACCTAACTAATCTTGGATAAAAACCAAATAAATGTTTCCTCATGACAAATTATTTGTCAGAAACAAATTTTCTGTCTGTGCACATGTCTAGAAACTATGGGGCCAAATTATCATTCAGGAAAACCTATAATGGCCAGCTCCAGCCACAGAAGTGCCTAGGTGGTAATGGTACAGAGTGTCCTCAAATGAGATAAGGGTAAAGAGGCAGTCCCGCAAGAACAGCAAATAGTAATACGAGTCCCCAATAGCAGCCAAACAGGATACCCCAGGTTAACCAGATCGGTTACTCACCGCCCTTTGTAGCTGGACATACGTGCTGCAAAGTGGTAATCTTGCTTGTTCAGCCGCATCGGGCAATCCTCATCCCCAGTGCTTGCTCCCTGCGCCCTGTGAAACTTTCGGGTACTCAATGACTTCACAAACACTCCTCCACCATGTGCCGGGTCGCCCTCCAATCAGCAATGGCTGAACCACTCAGGAGCTGAAAGGTGCCTGGCTGTAGGGAAAGTGATAAACTGCAATCACAAAAAAGTGTAGCTGGCACCCTTTTGATTAAAACATTGAATGTTTATTGAAGTCACATTAAAAACCAGGAAATTCCACCTAATTATCATTGTCTGGCGGACATGATACGCTGTAGCCTATCATGTCCGCCAGACATCACTGAATGCCAACAGCATATGCTGTCGGCATTTAACATTGCACAAGCAGTTCTAGTGAACTGCTTGTGCAATGCTGTCCCCTGCAGATTAGCGGCCAATCGGCCTCTAGCAGGGGGTGTCAATCAGCCCGATCATATGAGATCGGGCGGATTGATGTTCGCAGCCTCAGAGGCGGCGGACCAGTTAAGACTGCTGCTTCATAACTGCTGTTTCTGGCGAGCCTGAAGGCTGGTGCGGAAACAGGGCAGCAGGGGCCAATTGGCCCTTGATAAATCGGCCCCAATGTGAGAAAAACAAATTTAAATTAAAAAAAATGACAAATACACATGGGTTAAACTAGTCATAGGAAAAAATAGATCTATAGTACAAGTCCAAGAGAATATTGAGAGAGTTTTTTTTTTACAGGTTGATCTGTTTCTCTGAACACAAACACATGTAACCAACATATTAAAAAATCCATGTTTTTTATGTCACTATAACATTTTTTCTTTTCTTTTTTTTTGGAAAAACAAGCTTTATTTAGACATTCAAAAGGATGTTACATTAGAAAAGCAGTGAAATACAAAAAAAAGACTTTGACCTTTGATTGTAATGATTTTGGTTATAAGCAAAAATGTAGTAGGATTGAAACATGTTCTGGAAGTCAACAACCAGTCCTTGAATAAAAAGTTCATCTTTATGCGAAACTGTAGAAGTCAGAATCATCAAGTTTCATTGGTTATTCATTGAATATTAGTCCCAATGAGCAGGTACATTTTTCTATATTTTGTATGTTATCAAAATTAGTGTATTGAAAAGTTTAACAAAAAACTGTTTCATTATTACAATAATGATCTGATTCAGTAAACAATGAATCTTATAGAGCTCAGACCTCGTTGTTATAAGAAAAGAAAAAAGTAAAACGGAGAAAGGGGGGGATCATAGTGTAGAGAAAATGGGAGAAAATTGGAAGGCACTACAGGGACAATGTCTAATCATTTTAGTGTAATATAGCCAGGTTAGCAAAAAATCTAGGTTAAAGCTGTTTACCCTCCCACAGTAGTTTCATCACCTCAAAGAATTATATTTTACCAATTTTAAAATAGTGGTATCGATCTAATTGCAATAAATACGTCACAGTTTTCCAATGTCTAGGGATGATCCCCTAAGTGCTATTTAACATGATAAAAAAAGGGATCACGTGGTTTTGTACTCAACTTATGATAAATCAGCATGCCAGGTTCTAGATGCAGAGTCATCCCAAGAATTTTACCCATTTCATTGAAGACATCATCCCAGTACAAGCCAAGATTTGGACAGTGCCACTAAATGTGGAGCAAAGTCCCCTCACCCACACAGCCCCTGCAGCATCTCTCACATGAATGGGGGTATATAACTTTCAACCTACTAGGTGCCAAATACCATCTACTCAGCATTTTGTAGTGTGTTTAGCTGAGACAGATGATTTTTATTTTTGCTAGGTCAAACATCTTATTCCAGTCCTTAGATACAATATTGTAGCCTAGATCTCTGTGTCAATTGTAAACATAAGATGGGAGTGAACCCTCATCTGCAACCAAAAGGAGTTTGTTAATTATAGAAATCATATGACATGGTGAGCGTTGCATTGTACACAACTTCTCGTAAGGGATCAATGATCTTGTCAATGACAATCTACCTTTATGTGACAAAGAAAAGTGAGATATCTGTGCATAACTAAAACAAGAAGTAAAGATTTTTGAGTCTCACTCACTAAGTTTTGATTGTAGTTTTTGTAATATATTATTATAGAAGGCAATGTTAGCTAGGGAATATGGTGAGCAAGAGCCCATGGATTTGATGCCTATGCCGGTTTCTGGATTTTCTTTTAGGGGAAGTAAAGGAGAGCAAGGAGACGAGATTTGGTTAGGTGTATGTACTATTTTGTCCCATTCACATAGAGCCTCATTGATTAATGGATATTGATGTATAAGGAGAGGGTGCTTATCTGAAGATTGGCATGCAAAAGATCCAGCATTCCATCTTTGCAGAATTTCATTGTATATATGGAACCAGGCTTTATGATTGGAGTTGTGACAACATTCAGCTAGTCTTTGTAGCAATATAGCCTGCCTGTATGTATTGAAATTGGGAATTCCTAGACCATCTTATTCCAGTTGAATTTATAAAGTTTTCCTTTTAATCCTATGTTTAATGTCCTGCCATATGTAGTCCTCAACAACTTTCTGGATTTGCAATATATACACAGATGAAGGTTATAAGGGAATAGTTTGCATAATATACAATATTCGGGGTAGAACATTCATCTTTACTACACTCACACTACGCAGCCACAAAATATTTATTTATTTATTTTTCCAATTCGATAGGTCATTGATGATGTTATCTCTAAGTCTTTTATAGTTGCAATATACAAGCTCAGTGACCCAGGGTTTTATGGTTATTTAAGTTCATTTTGTGTCATTACGTCAGGGAAGGATGAACTTGCCTTACAAGGGGATCTGCAAAAATTAGAAGAATGGGCAGGTAAATGGAAAATTAGATTTAATACTGGAAAATGCAAAGTTCTACATTTTGAAAGTAAAAATAAGCAGGCAATCTATTATTTAAATTGGAGTAGACCTAGTCAAACAGAGGAGGAAAGGGATTTGAGATTAGGAACAGATAACAAGCTAAAGATGGGCGCACAATACAGGGCAGCAGCTTCTAAGGGTAATACGATACTAGCATGTATTAAAAAAGACATTGATGCAAGGGAGGAAAGCATAAATCTGTCACTATATAAATCCATGGTAAGACCTTACCTTGAGTATGGTGTGCATTTCTGGGCACATATTTTAAAAAAAAAGACATTGCAGGCTTAGAAAAAGTTCAGAGAAGGACCACAAAGCTAATAAGGGGAATGGAGAATTTAAGCTTTTAAGAGAGGTTTACCAAAATGGGTCTGTTTTCTCTAGAAAAAAAGATGCTTGAGAGGTGACATGATTACTTAATATAAATATATTCAAGGCCCATACACAGAGATGGCAGAAGCTCTGTTTATTCCAAGAAAATTGTTTGTAACAAGAGGTCACAATTTAAGGCTGGAGGAAAGGAGATTTAATCTCCTGCAATGTAAACGTCTTTCACTGTAAGAGCATTCAGATTGTGGAACTCATTACCTGAGGAGGTAGTAAATACCAATACCTTAGAAACATTTAAAAATGGTTTAGATACATTACTGGCTAGAAACAGAATTCAGGGATATGATTGCTTGTGTTAAATGGGTCACCATTTTTAATGGGATTAATTCAAACTCAACTGGAGCTTTTTGTATATTAAGATTTCTATAAGTTAAACTCATTGGACTTCAACCTCATCTACTAATTATCACCTAGAATACGAGTTGTGCGTTACAGTTTTAACACTGAAAACATGTCAATTTCAGCGTAAAAACAGTAATGCAGCCACTACAGTCATGTCGGTATAGCTATACCGCAAGCATTTTAGCCTGTAACGCAACGTCAATCCCGCACTCCAAAAAAATTTTTTGCATGAGATTTCCATAGCGCCGGTATTACAGTTTGTGCGGTGAGGCTAAAATGCTTGCGTTACAGCCTATACCGACACGATCCATACTGCCATCTGCGAGTAGTAGTTATGGATTTTGTGTAACAAAAATGTTTCACAAAACTCATAACTAAACTGTTACAAAGTACACCCATAAACTACCTATTAACCCCTAAAACGAGGTCCTCCCGCATCGCAAACACTTTTTTAAAACTTATTAACCCAATTAACTAAATTATGAAAAATAACAAACGAAATTATCAAAAATAAAAACAATTACACCTAATCTAATAACCCTATAAAAAAAAATCCCCCCAAAATAAAAAAAAAACCTAGCCTACAATAACCTACCAATAGCCCTTAAAATGGCCTTTTGTAGGGCATTGCCCTAAAGAAATCAGCTCTTTTACCTGGAAAAAAATACAAAGAATGCCCAACTGCTAATAGGATGAGAGCTAATGAACTTCTATTGACTATTCAAATCAGCCAATAGAATTTCAGTAACTCTCATCCTATTGGCTGATTTGAGCAGCCAATAGGATTTCAGAAGCTCTCATCCTATTGACTGATTTGAATTTCAAGAATCAAATCAGCCAATAGGAATGCAAGTAATTTTAAAAAGGCTCCCTTGCATTGAAGATCCAGTGTACAGCGGTGACCGTATGAAGAGGACGCTCCGCGCCGGATGTCTTCAAGGATGGATCTGCTCCGCGCTCCCGGGATGAAGATAGAAGACTTCTCGCTGGATGAAGACTTCTCGCCGTCTGGATGAAGACTTCTCGTCACCAGGATGAGGATGGATGTCCGGACTTCAGAAACTGTGAGTGGATCTTCGGGGGTTAGTGTTAGATTTTGGGGTTTTTTTTAGATTAGGGTTTTGGGCTTTAGGTAAAAGAGCTGAATGCCCTTTTCAGGGCAATGTAAAAGAGCTGAATGCCATTTTAAGGGCAATGCCCATCCAAATGCCCTTTTCAGGGCAATGGGTAGCTTAGGTGTTTATTAGAGTTAGGTTTTTTATTTTGGGGGGTTGGTTGGGTGGTGGGTTTTACTGTTGGGGGGTCTTTGTATTTTTTTCCAGGCAAAATAGTTGATTTCTTTATGGCAATGCCCTACAAAAGGCCCTTTTAAGGGCTATTGGTAGTTTATTGTAGGGGGGCTTTTTTATTTTTATAGGGCTATTAGATTAGGTGTAATCGTTTTTATTTTTGATAATTTCATTTGTTATTTTTCGGAATTTAGTGTTTGTCATTTTTCGTAATTTAGTATTTTTTATTTTTGTAATTTTAGACTTAAATTTTTAGTAGTGTTAGGTTTTTTAATGTGTAATTTAGTTTTTTTAATTGGTAGTTATTTTAATTTTAGTATAATAGTTTAGTATAGTTATGTTAGGTTAATTTATAGTTTAAACTTAGGTTTTTTTTCATTTCACAAGCAAGTTTTAATTTATTTTAAGATAGGGATATTGTAATTTGAATATAAAGTCAGTGGGTTGTTAGGTTTAGGGGTTAATAGTTTAATTTAGTTTTTTTGCAGTGGGGGGGACTGGTGGTTTAGGGGTTAATAGGTTTATTTAGTGGTGGTGATGTGGGAAGCCAGAGTTTTAGGGGTTAATGCATTTATTATAGTGGCAGCATTTTTGGGGAGCAGTGGAATAGGGGTTAATAGCTTTTATTAGTGGCAGCAATGTCAGGATCAGCAGATTAGGGGTTAATAACTGTATTTAGGTGTTGGTGATATTGGGGGTGGCAGATTAGGGGTATTTAGACTAGGGGTTTATGTTAGGGTGTTAGGTTTACACATAACTTTTTTCCCCATAGACATCAATGGGGTTGCGTTACAGAGCTTTTCATTCCACGCTTCAGGTGTTAGGTTTTTTTCTAACACTCTCTCCCCATTGATGTCTATGGGGAAAGTGTGCACGAGCACTTAAAATCAGCTGTTGGATTTTGTGCGGTATGGAGCTTAACGCCACCATATCGCACGCACAAGGAAGCTTTTCAGTAACTTGTAATGGCAGCGCTATGGAGAGTGAAATAACGCAACTTTTGTTACGTTTGTTTCGCACCCTCTATAGCGCAAAATTTGTAATCTAGGTGTATGTTACTATGTAAATTAAGATGAAATCGCACACTTCTCTATATTTCTGAAATTCAGATAGAACTGCTCGCAAAGAGGAAGAGATATTGGTCAACGTCAGTAGAATGTCATCTATGTACATTGCTAATTTATATTTCCTTGTCCCCACCACAATGCCCTTGACTCTCGGATTCAAGCATATCTTACGCGCCAGAACTTCAGTAGTTGAGGCAAACAAAAGATGTGATAGGGGTCAGCCCTGTCACTTACCACTGATGATAGTGAAAGTGCTGGATAACATCCCTTTCACTGTAACCCCTGCATTGGGTGTGGAGTTAAGGGAAATAACCATTTTGATAAATTTGGAGCCGAAATTCATCTTTGTCAAAGTAGATCGCATGAAAGCCCAATTCATATGATCAAATGTTTTCTCTGCTTAGTTGACAATAAGGTAAAGGGAATAGAGTTATTGTGCGCATAGCAAATTAATTGAATCACCTATATAAAACCGACCTGGTCTATCAAAATCATCTGGGACAAGAATCTTTTCTAAAATCTTAACATACATATTAAGCAAGGATATTGGTCTAAAATGTTCAGGTTTGGTAGGAGGTTTACCAGGTTTAGGCAGCACAGTAATATGTGCGTGCAACATTGAGCCAGGCAGGGTCGCAGAATCTGGTAGCCATTTGAACACCTGTAGTAAGTGTGGTGTCAATATCTGGGAGTAAGTTTGGTAGTATTTAGGACCTAGTCCATCCGAACCAGGACTTTTCCCTACTGGGAGATCCTTAATAGTTTGAAGTAGTTCATCCGCAGAGAATCCAAGGCTTCTGAATCTGCACTACACAGTGTTGGAAGTGCCACCCCATCAAGATATTGTTGAATGAGTGACAGATTCTACTCAGTATCCTGTGCGCTATGGTCCGCATGTATATTATATAATGATGTATAGTACTTACCAAAGCATTAGTGATCATTTTCCTATCTAGCCGTTTCACTCCAGTTCTATTCGTGAGTTTCTGTACATATGGTTCAAGTTTTTTTTTTACGATTAATGGCCCTAGCTAATAATTTGCCCGCCTTATCTTCTTGTTCGAAATATTATTTTAAAAGTAAGGCTTTCCATTGGTGTTCTTCCTGTAAATAAAGTAACAATTTAAATCTAACCTGCTTTAGTGCATCTGCGTATGTAGGGTTTTTTGAGGATTTTATGTAGGGTCTCTTGTTTTGCTAGTTGAGAGTGGAGAGCTTGGTAGTGCTCTCTCTTCAGCATTTGATATTTAGCTTTTTGTTTGATCAATTCCCCTCGCACAACGCGTTTAAGAGCATCCCAGACCGTAAGGTGGGCAAGGAATCTGAAACATTAAGTGTAAAGTTTTCTGACAAGACTTTGCTTAAGTCTGCTTTAATAATAGGATCATCGAGCATATGATCATCTAATCTCCAAATATAGGGTAATATTGGAGCATTTGACCAGAAGATAGCACATGAGACAGGGGGATGATCTAACCAGGTGAAAGATTAAAAATTGCATTCTGGTGTGATGGTGAGGTCCCCCAAATCAGTAAAGATGTAATCTATTTTATGAAGGTGTGAATAAAAAGTAAAGTCTTTGGTTGTCGGATGCAGGGTATGCCAAACATCATGTATGACTAATTCTCCAAGGCAAGTTGCTATATTTTTAAATGTTTTGCTAGAGATGCTGGAAGAGCCATCCGAGGCATCAAGGTCAGGATCCAAATGGGCAATAAAGTCCCCTCCTTAAAACAGAATACCTGTCTTAAGTTCTAACGGCTTGTTCATCACCCTTTTAAAGCAAGTACATTGGGCAGTATTGGGAGAATCGATATTAGCTAATGTGATCGGTCTGCCATAGTGTAGGCCTAAAAGTATAATATATCTACCCTCTGGATCTTTCTCAATGTGGGAGACTTGAAAGGGCAATTATTAAAAGGATTTCTACGCCATTTTTTTTTGTAGGGTCGAATGCAAAATAAGCAGTTGAAAAAGTCTGTTAAACCACTTGGGTTCACTACCTTTAGAGAAATGTGTCTCCTGTATGAAGATTATGTCTCACCCAAGTCTATAGAGATCTCAAACTACTATAGATCTATTACCTGGGTTTTTTAAACCTTTTACATTAGCCGTTATGAGCTCAACATTGAGGGTACATACACGGCTATGTATAGGTGCCATAATAAGCAAAAATGAAAGGTGGGGGGAGAGAAAAAAAAGAGGGGGGTTAAGGGAAGAGGAAATGGAAAGGAGGGAAAATGTAGTTAGTTGTAAATGTAAAGTTAAACAAGGGGAGTATCTGAGCTTTGTATTGGGAGACAAAAGTCCACTTTAGTAAATATTGTGAGATGAACAGGTATAACCATATAATGTATCTGAAAATAAAAAAAGTCTAAAGTTCAAGCGTTAGAAACAAATCAAACAATTTCTAATAAACAGTAACAAATGAGAGTAGTACCCCCAGTACAACTAAAAACATAAGAAAGTTTGGGCAATCTAATGGGGAGAATTTAGGATACAGTAGTCAAAAACAGCATATTGAATGTTGCAACCACAAGGGTCTCGCTATGATAAGATCCTCTACAACAGAGCAATTGTGGTATAATAATTACAAAGACACAGTGGTGACGACATATTGCAAATAATAAAATAAGGGAACTTAGCTTTCCAGTGGCAAGTTGTCCATGTGCCTTTACTCTTGTCCTTTGGACCATATCACGAAAAAGCAGTGACGATGACAAGAGCAGGTAAGTGGTAGGCAACTTTGTGATAGTGCGGGTGGTTATTCAGTCTGTTCCTCAGCTGCTAAAGTGGCCAAAGAGATTGATGTTCCATTTGTTAGCATAAGGGAGGAAGGTATTTCAAGTCCCAAGGTTTTGTTGAAGTTAGGGAGATCAGTGAGATTGCCAAAAGAACCTGTGCAATTATCTTTAGTGGAAATTATACTAGTTGGGAAACCCCATCTGCATGGGATCTTGATATCTCTGAAAACCGCTGTGATTGACTTCAAGGCTCTCCTTTTCTGTAGGGTGACAGGGCATAAGTCAGAAAAGATATGTAACTCAATGCCCGCATGCATCAGTGGTTGCTTTGTTCTAGCGTTTTTCAAGATTTCTTCTTTATCCTTATAGTTTAGAAGCTTCACTATGACATCTCTAGGCAGAGCTTTGTCAAGAGGTTTAGACAGAAGAGCTCTGTGTGCTCATTAAATATTTATCACCTCTGCCAGGGTGGTAGCCTTTACTGTACGGAATAAAGTGCTGATTGGCCAACAGATTCTGGGCTCCCTCTCTGGCATTACAAGTAAATAATGAAAGAAAAAATCAACAGCAACTTAGGTAACTGTTAATTGGAGTAGGTATGTTGCTGAGTCTCTCTCTTAGTGAGCATATATGAAGCATACCATAAAAGTAGTTGATAGGGAATATATTTCTGAGTCTTAAATATAGGATGATATAGAGCTGTCTCCTCTCAGTATAATAAGGTAATGATAGGTATTGTAATATATGGTATAACAGCTGGTCCAATAGTGTGCTAAAAGTTGTGCAGTTATTAAACCCTAAGTCTAAGAAACAGAGCTGTACAAATTAGGTCAGACACAGGCACAAGGATGCTCTGTAACAAGGAGCCTATGAATGTGACACAGCTGAGAAATAGATGGGGTCTAGACAGAGACCAATATTTAATTCTGCAGTAATCACAAGCAAAGAGACTGCCAAATTATGCTTTTTTTCAGATCCTCCAGAACTAAAGTGGTTTGAGGATTTGACAATAAGTTTCTCCAGTCAGTGCAAAAAGAATAAGGTTCCTTTCAAATGCTCGCACAATGCAATTCTTTTCCTACAGGAGACTCACTTTAAGAAAGGCTCCAAACCTTCCTACTTTTCATCACAATACCCTTTACATTTCAATAATAGCCAACCTTCCAAAAAAATGATTGGGGTTAGTATATTTTTTTCTAAGTCCATTCCTTTTCGAGTTCAACATACAGAAATGGATAAGGAAGGCAGATTCTTGGGCTTGCATGGTCTTCTCTTTGGTCGACGAATAACTTTGATTAATATTTACGCCCCAAATACACGCCAATCTACCTTTTTAAAACAAATAACCGAACTAACAATCCCTTTCACTAAAGGAGCACTTCTAATAGCAGGCAACATTAATATACCCCTAAACCCACCTCAAGATAGCTCCAACCCTTCAATAAACATTTCCAAAACGAAACTCAAGTCTATATGGGCTAATATTAATCTATTATCCTTACATGATACCTGACAACACCTTAATCCAGATACAAAAGACTACACCTTTTTTCGAATCCTAATAGATCTCACTCACGCTTAGACTACATCTTTGTAGATCACCTGTACTTGTCCTATTTAAAATCCTCACAAATAAAACCAACAACTTGTTCAGATTACTCAGCAGTTATAATTAGATTCAGTTGGCCCTCTCAACCTATTCAACCTTATACTTGGAGACTAGACAAGACAGTTCTGATAGATCCACTTAACAAAACCTACATCAAGAATGCCATTACAAACTACTTCCAAGAAAACATAACTGACAACATGGATATAGGACTAATTTGGGAAACACACAAATGTACAATTAGAGAGGAATTAATAAAACTCAAAGCAAAGAAATTAAAACTACAGAGAGAACAATATTCCCAACTAACACAAGATCTCCTCTGACTAGATCACTTACACAAATTGAATCCCGCAGATGACTCTATCCTAAAAGCATTACAACATACAAGATTCCAATTGAATAACATACTCTTAATAAAAATTCAATAACAATCCTTTTATTTTAAACAAAAAATCTTCATAGAAGCCAACAAACCTGGAAACTTACTGGCCAAAGCTCTCAAACAAAAACAAAATTACTTATACATACATACTGTAGTATTAAAAACAACCAACTCAACACGTTAGAAGATTCCTTAAGTATTGCAAAAACATTTACGCCTAGATTACGAGTTTTGTCGGTAAAGACCTGCGGGCTAACAAGCCTTTTTTTTTCCAGCGCTTACTTTAAACAATGCTGGTATTACAAGTTTTCTGAATGGCTGCGTTAGCCTCAGAAAGTGAGCGTTGAGCAAATTTAGGTCCACTTCTACCTGTAATATCAGCGTTGCTTAAGGTAGCGGTAAGCTGGCTAAAACGTGCTCGTGCACAATTTCCCTATAGGATACAAAAAAGCAGCGTTCAGATCCTAACGCAGCCCCATTGTTTGCTATGGGGAAACACTTTCTAAGTTTACACCTAACACCCTAACATGAACCCCGAGGCTAAACACCCCTAACCTTACACTTATTAACCTCTAATCTGCCGCCCCCAACTTCGTCGCCACCTGCATTATACTATTAACCCCTAATCTGCCGCTCCGGACACCGCCGCCACCTACATTATACCTATGAACCCCTAATCTGCTGCCCCTAACATCGCCGACACCTATATTATATTTATTAACCCCTAATCTTCTGCCCCCAACGTCGCCGCCACCTACCTACACTTATTAACCCCTAATCTGCCAACCGGACATTGCCGCCACTATAATAAATGTATTAACCCCTAAACCGCTGCACTCCCGCCTCGCAAACACTATAATAATTTGTATTAACCCCTAATCTGCCCCCCCAACGTCCCTGCCACCTACCTACAATTATTAACCCCTAATCTGCCGCACCCAACGTTGCCCCTACTATAATAAAGTTATTAACCCCTAAACCTAAGTCTAAGCCTAACCCTAACACCCCCCTAACTTAAATATAATTTAAATAAAACTAAATAAAATTACTATAATTAAATAAATTAATCCTATTTAAAACTAAATACTTATTATTATTATTATTATTATTATTATCGGTTATTTGTAGAGCGCCAACAGATTCCACAGCGCTATAAACAAAGGGGGAGTACAACAAAACAATTATAGGGTAGAGGGCCCTTCCAAGAGTTGCACTGTTGTAGTCAGCTCTTAAGAAGGTGATCTACATACAGCTGGACTTTTAGGCTTACATGCTAAGAGGGTTCAGGGGATTGCAGTGGAGGAGAGGAACTGGTATTAGGAAAGGTTAGCGTAGGTTGTATGCGTCCCTGAACAGTAGAGTCTTTAGGGAGCACTTGAAGCTTTTAAAACTAGAAGAGAGTCTTGTGGAGCGAGGCAGAGAGTTCCACAAGATGGGAGCCAGTCTGGAGAAGTCCTGTAAACGGGAGTGTGATGAGGTGACAAGAGAGGAGGAGAGTAGGAGGTCATGAGCAGAGCGAAGGGGACGGAGGGAGAGTATCTGGAGACAAGGTCTGAGATGTAGGGGGGAGCAGTGCAGTTGATGGCTTTGTATGTAAGAGTGAGAGTTTTGTGTTTGATCCTAGAGGCAAGAGGAAGCCAGTGAAGGGATTGGCAGAGAGGCGCAGCAGATGAAGAGCGACGTGTAAGGAAGATGAGTCTGGCAGAGGCATTCATTATGGATTGTAAAGGAGCTAGGCGGCAGGTGGGGAGACCAGAGAGGACAGAGTTGCAGTAGTTAAGGCGGGAAAGAATGAGAGAGTGGATTAAAATCTTAGTTGTGTCTTGTGTAAGGAAGTGTCTAATTTTAGAGATGTTTTTAAGGTGGAAGCGGCAGGCTGTAGCCAAGGACTGAATCTGAGGAGTGAAGGAAAGATCTGAGTCAAATGTGACCCCGAGACATCGGGCATGCGTGGTAGGGGTAATGATGGAGTTGTCGACAGTTATAGAGATATTGGGGGTGGAGATTTTGGAAGAAGGGGGGAAAATGAGGAGCTCAGTTTTGGAGAGATTTAGCTTGAGGTAGTGAGAGGACATCCAGGAAGAGATGTGAGAAAGACAGTTAGTGACACGGGTTAGCAAGGAGGGAGATAGTTCTGGTGCAGAGAAGTAGATTTGGGTGTCATCGGCATACAAATGATATTGGAAACCGTGGGACTTAATTAGGGAACCTAGTGATGACGTATAGATTGAGAAGAGAAGGGGACCGAGGACAGAGCCTTGCGGTACTCCGACAGAAAGTGGTGACGGGGCAGAGGAGGCCCCAGAGAAGGCTACACTGAAGGTACGGTTTGACAGGTAGGAAGAGAGCCACGAAAGGGCTGTGTCACAGATGCCAAAGGATTGGAGGGTTTGGAGCAAAAGAGGGTGGTCAACAGTGTCAAAGGCTGCAGACAGATCAAGGAGGATAAGCAGAGAGAAGTGGCCTTTTAATTTAGCTGTAAGTAGGTCGTTGGTGACCTTAACAATAGTTGTCTCTGTGGAGTGATAGGGACGAAATCCAGATTGCAGCGGGTCAAGAAGGGAGTTTAACGTAAGGAAATGGGATAGGCGTGCATATACTATTTTTTCGAGAAGCTTTGAAGCAAGAGGGAGGAGGGAAATTGGGCGGTAGTTGAATGGGGAGGTAGGATCAAGGGAAGGTTTTTTGAGGATAGGTGTGACCAGTGCATGTTTCATTGATGAGGGAAATGTATCAGTGCTGAGGGAGAGGTTGAAAATGTGTGTTAGTATAGGGGTAAGGGTAGCAGAGAGAGAGGGGAGCAGCTGTGAGGGAATAGGGTCAAGGGGACAGGTAGTGAGGTGAGAGCGCAGTATAAGTGCTGAAACTTCGTCCTCAGTAACAGGGGAGAATGAACTAAGTTTCAGGTTATGAGGGTTGTGGTTGAGTGAGAGTATTTGAGAGTATAAAATAAACCCTAATATAGCTACAATATAACTAATAGTTACATTGTAGCTATTTTAGGATTTATATTTATTTTACAGGCAACTTTGTATTTATTTTAACTAGGTACAATAGCTATTAAATAGTTAATAGCTATTTAATAGCTACCTATTTAAAATAATTACAAAATTACCTGTAAAATTAATCCTAACCTAAATTACAAATACACCTAACACTACACTATCAATAAATTAATTAAATAAATTAAATACAATTATCTAAACTAAAATGCAATAAAATAAAATAAACTGTAGTACAAAAAAAACAAACTCTAAATTACAAAAAATAAAAAAATATTACAAGAATTTTAATCTAATTACACCTAATCTAAGCCCCCTAATAAAATAAAAATCCCCCCAAAATAATAAAATCCCCTACCCTATACTAAATTACAAAAGTAAACAGTAACAAATGAGAGTAGTACCCCCAGTACAACTAAAAACATAAATGTAAACTTGATCTATGTTGTAGAAAGTTTGGGCAATCTAATGGGGAGAATTTAGGATACAGTAGTCAAAAACAGCATATTGAATGTTGCAACCACAAGGGTCTCGCTATGATAAGATCCTCTACAACAGAGCAATTGTGGTATAATAATTACAAAGACACATTGGTGATGACATATTGCAAATAATAAAATAAGGGTACTTAGCTTTCCAGTGGCAAGTTGTCCATGTGCCTTTACTCTTGTCCTTTGGACCATATAACGAAAAAGCAGTGACAATGACAAGAGCAGGTAAGTGGTAAACAACTTTGTGATAGTGCGGGTGGTTATTCAGTCTGTTCCTCAGCTGCTAAAGTGGCCAAAGAGATTGATGTTCCATTTGTTAGCATAAGGGAGGAATGTATTTCAAGTCCCAAGGTTTTGTTGAAGTTAGGGAGATCAGTGAGATTGCCAAAAGAACCTGTGCAATTATCTTTAGTGGCAATTATACTAGTTGGGAAACCCCATCTGTATGGGATCTTGATATCTCTGAAAACCACTGTGATTGACTTCAAGTCTCTCCTTTTCTGTAGGGTGACAGGGCATAAGTCAGAAAAGATATGTAACTCAATGCCCGCATGCATCAGTGGTTGCTTTGTTCTAGCGTTTTTCAAGATTTCTTCTTTATCCTTATAGTTTAGAAGCTTCACTATGACATCTCTAGGCAGAGCTTTGTCAAGAGGTTTAGGCAGAAGAGCTCTGTGTGCTCATTAAATATTTATCACCTCTGCCAGGGTGGTAGCCTTTACTGTACGGAATAAAGTGCTGATTGGCCAACAGATTCTGGGCTCCCTCTTATGTGGAGATTATTCAGTCTTCTTCTGTTCTCAAGGTCTTCAATTAGATCCATATGAATCTGAACCATGCCCTTCTGTGATTGCAGACAAAAAGCCTGTTGTTGAATATCTGTGTTTAAGGATTCTTATTTCTTCTCCAGATGAGTGACTCGTTGCTCTACTGCTGTTATATCTTTCTGCAATTCTCCAAACACGCTTCTCAATTCCTGCATAACCTCTTGTATGTTCTCCTTGGAAGAGAGGTGTTTGATGCTGTCTTTAGTAACACATTAGAGATGAGTCAATTCTGTTTCATGGATCAGTTCTGGGACAAGTTGCTATCTTCCCAGGGGGGAGTCCTTAGAGGGATTAATAGGTGGGTCAGTTGGCGTGAGATAATTATTCATTATGGTAGATTGAGTATTCTTAAGCATTTTGATAAATTTTTTATTTGGCATTACAAGGTAGTGACACTCTGGGAGTAAATAATGAAAGAAAAAATCAACAGCAACTTAGGTAACTGTTAATTGGAGTAGGTATGTTGCTTAGTCTCTCTCTTAGTGACCATATATGAAGCATACCATAAAAGTAGTTGATAGGGAATATATTTCTGAGTCTTAAATATAGGATGATATAGAGCTGTCTCCTCTCAGTATAATAAGGTAATGATAGGTATTGTAATATACAGTATGGTATAACAGCTGGTCCAATAGTGTGCTAAAAGTTGTGCAGTTATTAAACCCTGAGCCTAAGGAACAGAGCTGTACAAATTAGGTCAGACACAGGCACAAGGACGCTCTGTAACAAGGAGCCTATGAATGTGACACAGCTGAGAAATAGATGGGGTCTAGACAGAGACCAATATTTAATTCTGCAGTAATCACAAGCAAAGAGACTGCCAAATTATGCTTTTTTCAGATCCTCCAGAACTAAAGTGGTTTGAGGATTTGACAATAAGTTTCTCCAGTCAGTGCAAAAAGAATAAGGTTCCTTTCAAATGCTCGCACAATGCAATTCTTTTCCTACAGGAGACTCACTTTAAGAAAGGCTCCAAACATTCCTACTTTTCCTCACAATACCCTTTACATTTCAATAATAGCCATCCTTCCAAAAAAATTATTGGGGTTAGTATATTTTTTTCTAAGTCCATTCCCTTTCGAGTTCAACATACAGAAAGGGATAAGGAAGGCAGATTCTTGGGCTTACATGGTCTTCTCTTTGGTCGACGAATAACTTTGATTAATATTTACGCCCCAAATACACGCCAATCTACCTTTTTAAAACAAATAACCGAACTAACAATCCCTTTCACTAAAGGAGCACTTCTAATAGCAGGCAACATTAATATACCCCTAAACCCACCTCAAGATAGCTCCAACCCTTCAATAAACATTTCCAAAACGAAACTCAAGTCTATATGGACTAATATTAATCTATTATCCTTACATGATACCTGACAACACCTTAATCCAGATACAAAAGACTACACCTTTTTTCGAATCCTAATAGATCTCACTCACGCTTAGACTACATCTTTGTAGATCACCTGTACTTGTCCTATTTAAAATCCTCACAAATAAAACCAACAACTTGTTCAGATCACTCAGCAGTTATAATTAGATTCAGTTGGCCCTCTCAACCTATTCAACCTTTTACTTGGAGACTAGACAAGACAGTTCTGATAGATCCACTTAACAAAACCTACATCAAGAATGCCATTACAAACTACTTCCAAGACAACATGGATATAGGACTGATTTGGGAAACACACAAATGTACAATTAGAGAGGAATTAATAAAACTCAAAGCAAAGAAATTAAAACTACAGAGAGAACAATATTCCCAACTAACACAAGATCTCCTCTGACTAGATCACTTACACAAATTGAATCCCGCAGATGACTCTACCCTAAAAGCATTACAACATAGAAGATCCCAATTGAATAACATACTCTTAATAAAAACTCAACAACAATCCATTTATTTTAAACAAAAAATCTTCATAGAAGCCAACAAACCCGGCAACTTACTGGCCAAAGCTCTCAAACAAAAACAAAATTACTTATTCATACATACTATAGTATTAAAAACAACCAACTCAACACGTTAGAAGATTCCTTAAGTATTGCAAAAACATTTACGCCTAGATTACGAGTTTTGTCGGTAAAGACCTGCGGGCTAACAAGCCTTTTTTTTCCAGCGCTTACTTTAAACAACGCTGGTATTAAAAGTTTTCTGATAGGCTGCGTTAGCCTCAGAAAGTGAGTGTTGAGCAAATTTAGCTCCACTTCTACCTGTAATACCAGCGTTGCTTAAGGTAGCGGTAAGCTAGTAGGATACAAAAAAGCAGCGTTCAGCTCCTAACGCAGCCCCATTGTTTGCTATGGGGAAACACTTTCTAAGTCTACACCTAACACCCTAGCATAAACACTCCTAACCTTACACTTATTAACCTCTAATCTGCCGCCCCCAACATCGTCGCCACCTGCATTATACTATTAAACCCTAATCTGCCTCTCTGGACACCGCCGCCACCTACATTATACCTATGAACCCCTAATCTGCTGCCCCTAACATCGCCGACACCTATATTATATTTATTAACCCCTAATCTTCCGCCCCCAACGTCGCCGCCACCTACCTACACTTATTAACCCCTAATCTGCCAACCGGACATTGCCGCCACTATAATAAATGTATTAACCCCTAAACCGCTGCACTCCCGCATCACAAACACTATAATAAATTGTATTAACCCCTAATCTGCCCCCCAACTTCGCTGCCACCTACCTACAATTATTAACCCCTAATCTGCCGCCCCCAACGTCGCCCCTACTATAATAAAGTTATTAACCCCTAAACTTAAGTCTAAGCCTAAACCTAACACCCCCCTAACTTAAATATAATTTAAATAAAACTAAATAAAATTACTATAATTAAATAAATTAATCCTATTTAAAACTAAATACTTACCTATAAAATAAACCCTAATATAGCTACAATATAACTAATAGTTACATTGTAGCTATTTTAGGATTTATATTTATTTTACAGGCAACTTTGTATTTATTTTAACTAGGTACAATAGCTATTAAATAGTTAATAACTATTTAATAGCTACCTATTTAAAATAATTACAAAATTACCTGTAAAATAAATCCTAACCTAAATTACAAATACACTACACTATCAATAAATTAATTAAATAAATTAACTACAATTATCTAAACTAAAATGCAATAAAATAAAATAAACTGTAGTACAAAAAAAAAATCTAAATTACAAAAAATAAAAAAATATTACAAGAATTTTAATCTAATTACACCTAATCTAAGCCCCCTAATAAAATAAAAAAAACCCCAAAATAATAAAATTCCCTACCCTATACTAAATTACAAAAGTAATCAACTATTTTACCAGCCCTTAAAAGGGATTTTTGCGGGGCATTGCCCCAAATTATTCAACGCTTACCTGTAAAAAATACAAGACCTTCCAAACATTAAAACCCACCACCCACACACCCCTACTCTAAAACCCACCCGATCCCCCCTTAAAAAAAATAACACTATCCCCCTGAAGATCACCCTACCTTGAGCCGTGTTCACCCAGCCGGGCCGAATTCTTCATCCAATCCGGGCGATGTGGTCCTCCATCCGGCAAAAGTCTTCATCCAAGCGGGGCAGAGGGGGTCCTCCATCCGGCAGAAGTCTTCATCCACCCACGGCTCCATCTTCAAGACCTCCGACGCGGAACATCCTCCTCGGCCGACGGACTAACAACGAATGAAGGTTCCTTTAAATGACGTCATCCAAGATGGCGTCCCTCGAATTCCGATTGGCTGAGAGGATTCTATCAGCCAATCGGAATTAAGGTAGGAAAAATCTGATTGGCTGATTTAATCAGCCAATCGGATTGAAGTTCAATCCGATTGGCTGATTGGATCAGCCAATAGAATTGACCTCGCATTCTATAGGCTGATCCAATCAGCCAATCGGATTGAACTTCAATCCGATTGGCTGATTAAATCAACCAATCAGATTTTTCCTACCTTAATTCCAATTGGCTGATAGAATCGAGGGATGCCATCTTGGATGACGTCATTTAAAGGAACCTTCATTCATCGTTAGTCCGTCGGCCGAGGAGGATGTTCTGCGTCGGAGGTCTTGAAGATGGAGCCGCGGAAGGATGAAGACTTCTGCCGGATGGAGGACCTCTTCTGCCCCGCTTGGATGAAGACTTCTGCTGGATGGAGGACCACATCGCCCGGATTGGATGAAGAATTCGGCCTGGCTGGGTGAACACGGCTCAAGGTAGGGTGATCTTCAGGGGGTTAGTGTTAGTTTTGGGGGGGTCTTGTATTTCTTTTTACAGGTAAAAGAGCTGATTACTTTGGGGCAATGCCCCAGCAAAAAGCCCCTTTAAGGGCTTGTAAAAGAGCTGATTACTTTTGTAATTTAGTATAGGGTAGGGAATTTTATTATTTTGGGGGGCTTTTTTATTTTATTAGGGGGCTTAGATTAGGTGTAATTAGATTAAAATTCTTGTAATATTTTTTTATTTTTTGACGTATGTTGCGGCGACGATGGGAGGGGCAGATTAGGGGTTAATACAATTTATTATAGTGTTTGTGAGACGGGATTGCAGCGGTTTAGGGGTTAATACATTTATTATAGTGGCAGCGATGTCCGGTCGGCAGGGGTTAATAAGTGTAGGTAGGTGGCGGCGACGTTGGGGGGGGCAGATTAGGGGTTAATAAATATAATGTAGGTGTCGGCGATGTTAGGGGCAGCAGATTAGGGGTTCATAGGTATAATGTAGGTGGCGGCGATGTCCGGTCGGCAGATTAGGGGTTAAATAATTTTATTATAATGTTTGCGATGTGGGGGGGCCTCGGTTTAGGGGTTCATAGGTAGTTTATGGGTGTTAGTGTACTTTGTAGCACTGTAGTTAAGAGCTTTATGTTCCGGCGTTAGCCCATAAAACTCTTAACTACTGACTTTTAAATGCGGTAGGAGTTTAGGAGGTAGAGGCTGTACCGCTCACTTCTTCCACGACTTGTAATTCCAGCGTTAGGCAAATCCCATTAAAAAGACAGGATACGCAATTGACGTAAGGGAATTTGCGGTAGCCAAAAGTTGTGGAAGAAAAGGGAGCGGTACACCTGTACCTGCCATACTCGTAATACCAGAGGGCATTAAAAAGCAGCGTTAGGACCCATTAACGCTGCTTTTTAAGGCTAACGCAGAACTCGTAATCTAGCAGTATGAGATTATTATGCACATCTATATGATTTTTGTTCCCTCAAAATCAATTGAGACACACTCTTCTGTTTGTCAGAACTATCTAAGAGATATACCCACTCCAAAATTACCACCTGAGATGGCAGAATTTTTAAAACAACCGATAATAGGTCAAAAAATTGACTTAGCAATACAAGCTTTAAAAACAGGTAAGAGCCCTGGACCAGATGGGTTTTGTGGATCTTATTATAAACCCTATAAGAACCTACTTATCCCCCATTTACTTTCCCTTTTCCAATCAGTCAACGACACACATCCCATGCCATAAAGGATGCTAGAGGCCCATGTCTCGGTTATACTGAAACCAGGGAAAGCCCAAGACCTCCCAACTAATTATAGACCTATATCTCTACTTAATGTAGATCTAAAGATAGTCACAAAGATTCTAGCAAATAGGCTGAATCAAGTTTTGCCCTCCGTAATACATTCGGACCTGGTGGGATTTGTGCCACAACAAGAAGCAAGAGATAATACCACCAGAATTCTCCATCTTATACAATACGCAAAAATGCATCAAATTCCCTCAGTCCTCCTGTCTACGGATGCTGAAAAGGCCTTCAACAGGCTGGACTGGACATTCCTACACCTCACTTTACAAAAAATGTTGCAATCCTGATTCATTTATAGCACAAATTGTTACCCTTTATTCCAAACCGATGGCTAAAGTAAAGGTTAATGGTATCCTTTCAGATTAATTTTCCATCAAAAATGGTGCGAGGCAGGGATCGCCCTTTTCCCCCCCTATTATTTGTTTAATCTATGAAAATCCTAGCCATTAAACATCTCTGGCTTCCAAATTGGCAACCACCATTATAAACTGACACTATTCGCGGACAATCTACTGTTATTCCTTACTAACCACCAGACATCCATACCAGCAGCACAAATCTTACTAGACGAATATAGTACAGTATCCAACTACACTGTTAATGCTTCTAAATCAGAATTGCTTCCACTGGACCATACTGCCCAAAAAGTAATTGACCTACGACATAATACCCTGTACAGAATACAAACTAAAGCGCTAAAATATCTGGGCATATGTCTCTCTCCTGATCCACAACAGCTTCATAAACTAAATTATGAAAAATTTCTAGATGAATTTACACAGCTCACCACAATATGGATAACTAAAAACACTTCATGGACAGGCAGAATAGCAGTAGCCAAAATGACTACCAAAACTACTTTATGTATTCTAGACAGTCCCTATACCCTTGCCCAAACCTTATATCCCTAAACTACAAACTATCATACACTCCTACATATGGCATAAGAAACCACCCAGGATAGCTAAAATGACCCTTTATTTACCTAGACAGAGAGGTGGCATAAGAGCCCCAAATATTCAATTATATAGATTTGCCACAATTATCAATAGAATAATTGACTGGAGTTACAACAACTCCCAAACAAACAAGGCTTAGATCCCTTTAGAGCATGACTTAGTTTCAACCCCTCAGTTGGGACACACTATCTGGCTCTCTGCTACTCACAGACCTCCCAATATACACCGATACCCAATAATTAAAGAAACCTTTAATTTAATGATGCGTAAAATGCGTCAGGCGTTTTTAACTGTCCACCTGATACCTAAGCAACATTGCTGAATAAATCACTTGCAATCAAGCTTTTTGGCTTCGGTTTTTGCTCCTTGTCTTTTTGGAATTATCTATACATGTAGCGGATGGGAATACCGCTTTCCTGCTTACCGAAGCCTCAAGCCCTGCTCACAACTGATTAGTGCATCCTTCTATTGATTTGCCTACCCCATGATCTGGCGCCTATCATAGGCAAGCATGCTCTGACGTCAGAACAGGTGGTGAGCCCAACGAGAAGAAAGACGTGTTTGCACATCGTGGACATTCCCTGCTGACAAGACCGGAGGGCTTCATTGCTTGACTGGAATCGCCAACAGAATTTGTCCACAGCATATTAAACGACACATACCAGGCAGACTTAGAGGGGGGATAACGGCTGACACACACGCTACTGTAGCGTATTGACAGCACCTGAATCCAGCTGGAAAGATAAGATAAGTTCTTACACTATTTGTATTCGAACTCTGCCTCACTATCTGTGACTCTTGGCTTTTGCATATTTTATGCCAGACATTTACTGGTTTGAACCTGTCACATAAGGTCGATCCTTATACTGGGAACTGTAAACAACAAATATTATATACTAAAGTCACATTTCCTTTGCTCCCATTGGATGGGCAACACACAAATGCTGGAAACTGGTCTATTTGAGGCGCAGCACACAAGTGCATATTGGAACTTTTCTTATCTTAGTCTAAATGCCATTTGTATTTTTTATTGTTTAAATCTTTATATACACCTTGATTAAATTTATGTAGTAGCTGAATATCACCTATGACCAGTTATATCTATCAGTTTATCAATACATTATTAAAATGTAAAGCAGGCCATTGAGATATTTAGATTAATTACTATTCAATAGATATTGTATATTATCCCATGTATGGACACAATATTTCTATAAATCAACCTTAACTCAAAATGAATCACTTAACAAATATCCCACATGAATTTTACAAGAACAATTTGTATTTAACCAGCAACACTTATTCCAATACCAAAATATTCCGTCATATGTCCTTAAGAGGTTAAATACCAGCTTCAAATAAACTACAGCAATAAAGAATATCTTTGCTTTAAAACATTAAAAATATAAAAACATCCAAATGCTTAATAAATTACCAGTAACCAATTATGAGAGTTCAGCTTTTTCAATCAGAGTTTTCCAAAGTCGTGAAGGTATTTTTGCAAACAGGGTATCACAAACACAGAGGTATTTCTTTATTTTAAACAGAGTGTTATTCCAAGTCAGGCCCCAAACCAAAGTGTGTTTTTGTTTGTGTTCTCTTCCCTTCTTTGCATATTTTTTTTTGTCCCTGACAAATTTCAGCTTCATTTTTAAATCACCCAATGTAAATTCTCTGGTTACGCCCTTTTAGTTTGAGCTGATCTCTCATTAGCCCATGGAAATGCATATGGTAATTTTAAATCCCCTAACAATTTAAAATATCCTTACGATTCTCGTATTGAACACCAAGGGGGGACAATAGGCAACAGACTCTAGTTTCATTAGCAAATACAACTACAGAAAAATATATTTTCTTAAATGTATATTCAATATATTTATTATTTCCTAGTATTAATAAACTATCTGTTCAGTATATGACCCACCTAATATAAGTGAGCGCATATTTTTGAGTCTAAACATGGGTACACTTAGTATATATATATATATATACATATATATATATATATATATATATATATATATATATATATATAGATATATATATATATATATATATATACTTATGATATATATTTCCTACTTATAATATTTTAAAACGTATTTAAAAGTCATATTTCTATGAGTGGACTAGTAGTTATAATTCAATATAGATATATGTATATTTGACTGTATTTGTTTATCAGTTGATAATTAGTTATACCATTATTTGATTTTGATAGAATCCTATCATTCAATTTCTTTCATGTAATTGGCAAGTGTCCATGAGCTAGTGACGTATGGGATATACAATCCTACCAGGAGGGGCAAAGTTTCCCAAACCTCAAAATGCCTATAAATACACCCCTCGACACACTCTCAATTCAGTTTTACAAACTTTGGGTCAGATTTCGAGTTTTGCGTTAGAGGCTATGCGTTGCTAACGAGCAGTTTTCACTCACCGCTCACTTACCTACAGCGCTGGTATTACGAGTTTTCAGAAACCCGTCGTTAAAAGAATAGAAGTGAGCGTTGAGCAAAATTTTGCTCATTACCGCAGTCCAATACCAGCGCTGCTTAAGTCAGCAGTGAGCTGGTGTAACGTGCTTGTGCACGATTTCCCCATAGGAATCAATGGGGAGAGCCGGCTGAAAAAAAGTCTAACACCTGCAAAAAAGCAGCGTAAAAACTCCTTAACGCAGCCCCATTGATTCCTATGGAGAAATAAAATTTATGTTTACACCTAACACCCTAACATGAACCCCGAGTCTAAACACCCTATATCTTACACTTATTAACCCCTAATCTGCCTCCCCCGACATCGCCGACACCTACATTATAATTATTACCCCTTAATCTGCCGCTCCGGACACAGCTGCCACCTACATTATACTTATAATACTTATAATAACTATTTAGTAACTATTCTACTTAGTTAAAATAAATACAAACTTGCCTGTAAAATAAAAATAAACCCTAAGCTACCTATAATATAACTATTAGTTATATTGTAGCTATTTTAGGGTTTATTTTACAGGTAAGTATTTAGTTTTAAATAGGAATAATTTAGTTAATGATAGTAATATTTATTTAGATTTATTTTGTTTAGGGGTTTATAACTTTAATATAGTGGCGGCGATGTTGGGGGCAGCAGATTAGGGGTTAATAAATGTAGGTAGGTGACAGCGATGTTAGGGCCGGCAGATTAGGGGTTAATAATATTTAACTAATGTTTGTGAGGCGGGAGTGCGGCTGTTTAGGGGTTAATTTGTTTATTATAGTGGCGGCGACTTTGGGGGCGGAAGATTAGGGGTTAATAAGTGTAGGTAGGTGGCGGCGACATTGGGGGCGACAGAATAGGGGTTAATAAATATAATGTAAGTGTCTGCGATGTTGGGGTCAGCAGATTAGGGGTTCATACATATATTAGGAGTTTATTTTAGTATTTGCGATGTGGGAGGGCCTCGGTTTAGGGGTTAATAGGTAGTTTATGGGTGTTAGTGTACTTTTTAGCACTTTAGTTATGAGTTTTATGTTACGGTGTTGTACCATAAAACTCATGACTACTGACTTTTAAATGCTCCAAAGTAGAATAATCCAAAGTAGTATTCTACTCGGCTGCCGGACAAACAGCCAACCCCCTGTGAGCAGCAGTTTGAAAGGTGACTGATACAAAGTGTGGAACGCTGGAGGACATTTGCTACACTTTATAAAATCAAAGCTTATGGACATTACAGACATTTATATCAGTAAGAACATTGATCAATTGATTAGTTCATAAGTGTGTACTATTATTAAGATTACTGGAAATTTATTGATTCCTCCCTTTTTTACTATTCATAATTTGGTTGAGACAAGCGCTTCTAGTTTCATATATCTATTGACTTTTAAATGCGTTAGGACTCTTGACAGGGTAGGGTGTACCGCTCACTTTTTGGCCTCCCAGGACAGACTCGTAATATCAGCGCTATGGAAGTCCCATAGAAAAAAGACTTTACAAAGTTTACGTAAGTCGTTTTGCGGTAAGGCCGAATAAGTGTGCGGTGACCCTAAACCTGCAAGACTCGTAATACCAGCGGGCATAAAAAAGCAGCGTTAGGACCTCTTAACGCTGCTTTTTTACCCTAATGCACAACTCGTAATCTAGCCGTTTGCCTCCTATGCAGGTGGTGAAGTAAGTTTGTGCTAAGATTTCTATGTTGATATGCGCTTCTCAGTATTTTGAAGCCCAATTCCTCTCAGAGTACAGTGAATGTCAGAGGGATGTGAAGGGAGTATCACCTATTGAATGCAATGGTTTTCCTCACGGGAGATCTAGGTTCTCTGTTTTCGGTCGTAGAGATTCATCTCCTACCTCCCTTTTCAGATCGACGATATACTCTCATATTCCATTACCTCTACTGATAACCGTTTCAGTACTGGTTTGGCTATCTGCTATATGTGGACGGGTGTCTTTAAGTAAGTATGTTTTCATTACTTAAGACACTCTCAGCTATGGTTTGGCACTTTATGTATTTATATAAAGTTCTAAATATATGTATTGTATTTATATTTGCCATGATTCTGGTTTTCAGTATATTTCCTATTGCAGACTGTCAGTTTCATATCTGGGAAATGCTTTTTTTAGGAAAAAATTATTTCTTACCTGTGGTATAGTCTCTTTTTCAAATTGACTTTCTTTTAAATTCGTGGGCAGAATTAGGCTTGCGAGAGCGCAAAATGTCAAAGTTTATTGCTTCATTCTTGGCGCAAGATTTTTTGGGCTCGAAGTTACGTTTGTTTACGCAAATTCGTCCTTCACAAGGTTACGTCATCTGTGACGCGAGTGTGTCATTTCCGGATGTTTTTGGTGCCAAAAAATATTTTTCTGTTTGTTGTGCGTCATACTTGGTGCCAAATATTTTCATTATTTAAGACCCCATTCCTATATGCCTCTTCCTTTTTTCTCTATCAGAGGGCTATGCTGTTTGCATTTTTTCCCATTCCTGAAACTGCCATATAAGGAAATTTATCATTTTTCTTTATATGTTGTTTTTTTCAATTACATTTGCAAGATGTCTCAATCTGATCCTGTCTCAGAAATCACTGTTGAAACCTTTCTGCCTGTTCTAACAAAGCTAAGCGCATTTGTTGTAAACTTGTGGAGGTTATATCTCCTGCTGGGGTTTGTAATAGTTGTCATGATAAACTTTTACATGCTGAGAATGTATCCATCAGTAGTAGTTCATTATCTGTTGCTGTCCCCTCAACAGCTAATTCTCAAGATGTACCTGTAAATTTAAAAGAATTTATTTCTGAAGGCTTTGTCTGTCATTCCGCCTTCTAATAAACATAAAAGGTCTTTTAAAACTTCTCATAAAATTGATGAAATTTCAAATGACCGGCAACATGCTGAATTATCCTTCTCTGATGGAGATCTATCTGGTTCAGAAGATCTTGCCTCAGATATTGACACTGACAAATCTTCTTATTTATTTAAAATGGAGTATATTCGTTCTTTGTTACACTGGATATAGAGGAAACTAGTCCTCTTGAAATTAAAACTAGTAAATGTTTAAATTCTGTTTATAAACCTCCTGTGGTTATTCCAGAGGTTTTTCCAGTTCCTGATTCTATTTCTGATATGATTTCTAAGGAATGGAATAGGCCTACTTATTTTGTTCCTTCCTTAAGGTTTTAAAAATGGTATCCTTTGCCAGCAGTTACTTTAGAGATTTGGGAAAAGATTCCCAAAGTTGATGGGGCTATCTCTACTCTTGCTAAACATACTAATATTCCTACAGAAGATAGTACTTCTTTTAAAGATCCTTTAGATAGGAAACTTGAATCTTACCTAAGGAAAGCCTATTTATATTCAGGTCATCTTCTCAGGCCTGCAATTTCTTTGGCTGATATTGCAGCTGCTTCAACTTTTTGGTTGGAAACTTTAGCGCAACAAGTATTGGATCATGATTTGTCTAGCATTGTTAACTTGATTCAACATGCTAATAATTTTATTCGTGATGCCATTTTTGATATCATCAAAATTGATGTTAAATCTATGTCTTTAGCTATTTTAGCAAGAAGAGCTTTGTGGCTTAAATATTGGAATGCTGACATGACTTCTAAGTCCAGATTGCTATCTCTTTCTTTCCAAGGTAATACGTTATTTGGTTCTCAGTTGGATTCAATAATTTCAACTGTCACTGGGGGGAAGGGAATTTTTTTGCCTCAGGATAAAAGACCTAAGGGTACATCTAAAGCTTCTAACCTTTTTCGTTCCTTTCAATAAAATAAGGAACAGAAACCTAATCCCTCCCCCAAGGAATCTGTTTCCAATTGGAAGCCTTCCTCGAATTGCAATAAATCCAAGTAATTTAAGAGATCAAAGCCAGCCCCCAAGTCCGCATGAAGGTGCGGCCCTCATTCCAGCTCAGCTTGTAGGGGGCAGATTAAGATTTTTCAAAGATGTTTGGACCAATTTGGTAGAAAATAAATGGGTTCAGAGTATTGTCTCTCAGGGGTACAGAATATGATTCAGAGTAAGACCGCCTGTGAGAAGATTTTTTCTCTCACGCATCCCTGCAAACCCAGTAAAGGCTCAGGATTTCCTGAAGTGTGTTTTAGATCTGGAGTTATCAGGGGTAATCATGCCAGTTCCGTTTCAGGAACAGGGTGTGGGGTTTTATTCAAATCTATTCATTGTCCCAAAGAAAGAAAATTAATTCAGACCAGTTTTGGATCTAAAAATTTTGAATTGATATGTAAGAGTACCAACTTTCAAAATGGTGACTATAAGGACTATTCTGCCTTTTGTTCAGCAAGGGCATTATATGTCCACAATAGACTTACAGGATGCATATCTTCCTATTCCGATTCATCCAGATCACTATCAGTTCCTGAGATTCTCTTTTCTAGACAAGTATTACCAATTTGTTGCTCTTCCTTTTGGCCTAGCGACAGCTCCAAGAATCTTTTCAAAGGTTCTCGGTACCCTACTCTCTGTAATCAGAGAGCGGGGTATTGCAGTGTTTACGTATTTGGACGATATCTTGGTACTTGCTCAGTCTTTACGTTCTGCAGAATCTCACACGAATCAACTAGTGTTGTTTCTTCAAAAACATGGTTGGAGGATCAATTTACCAAAAAGTTCTTTGATTCCTCAGACAAGGGTAACCTTTTTAGGTTTTCAGATAGATTCAGTGTCCATGACTTTGTCTCTAATGGACAAGAGATGTTTGAAATTGGTTGCAGCCTGTCGGAAACCTTCAGTCTCAGTCATTCCCTTCAGTAGCTATGTGCATGGAAGTTTTAGGTCTCATGACTGCAGCATTGGACGCGATCCCCTTTGCTCGTTTTCATATGAGACCTCTCCAGCTTTGTATGCTGAACCAATGGTGCAGGGATTATACAAGGATATCACAATTAATATCCTTAAATCCCAATGTTCGACTATCTCTGACTTGGTGGTTAGATCACCATAGTATTGTTCTAGGGGCTTCTTTTGTTCGTCCAACCTGGATTGTGATCACATCAGATGCGAGTCTTTCAGGTTGGGGAGCTGTTTGGGGATCTCTAACAGCACAAGGGGTTTGGAAATCTCAAGAGGCGAGATTACCAATAAATATTTTGGAACTCCGTGCGATTCTCAGGGCTCTTCAGTTTTGGCCTCTATTTAAGAGAGAACCGTTCATTTGTTTTCAGACAGACAATATCACAACTGTGGCATATGTCAATAATCAGGGTGGGACTCACAGTCCTCAAGCTATGAAATAAGTATCTTGGATACTTGTTTGGGCGGAATCCAGCTCCTGCCTAATTTCTGTGATTCATATCCCAGGTATAGACAATTGGGAAGCGGATTATCTCAGCTGTCAGACTTTACATCCGGGAGAGTGGTCTCTCCACCCAGATGTGTTTTCTCAAATTGTTCACATGTGGGGTCTTCCAGAAATAGATCTGATGGCATCTCAACTAAACAAGAAACTTCCCAGGTACCTGTCCAGGTCCAAGGATCCTCAGGCAGAAGCAGTGGATGCATTGACACTTCCTTGGTGTTATCAATCTGCTAATATTTTCCCGCCTCTAGTTCTTCTTCCAAGAGGGATCTCCAAAATCATCATGGAACAATCATTTGTGTTGCTGGTGGCTCCAGCATGGCCTCACAGGTTTTGGTATGCGGATCTTGTTCGGATGTCCAGTTGCCAACCTTGGTCACTTCCATTAAGACCGGACCTTCTGTCTCAAGGTCCGTTTTTCCATCAGGATATCAAATCATTAAATTTGAAGGTATGGAAATTGAATGCCTAGTGCTTAGTCATAGATGTTTCTCTGATTCAGTGATTAATACTATGTTACAGGCTCGTAAATCGGTTTCTAGAAAGATTTATTATTGAGTTTGGAAGACTTACATTTCATGGTGTTCCTCTAATAAATTCTCTTGGCATTTTTTTAGAATTCCTAAAATGCTACAGTTTCTTCAGGATGGTTTGGATAAAGGCTTGTCTGCAAGTTCCTTGAAAGGACAAATCTCTGCTCTTTCTGTTTTATTTCACAGAACAATTGCTAAACTTCCTGATATTCGCTGTTTTGTACAGGCTTTGGTATGTATCAAGCCTGTCATTAAATCAATCTCTCCTCCTTGGAGTCTTAATTTGATTTTGAAGGATTTACAAGCTCCTCCATTTGAGCCTATGCATTCTTTGGACATTCAACTACTTTCTTGGAAAGTGTTGTTCCTTTTGGCCATCTCTTCTGCTAGAAGAGTTTCTGAATTATCTGCTCTCTCTTGTGAATCTCCTTTTCTGATTTTTCATCAGGATAAGGCAGTTTTGAGGACTTCATTTAAATTCTTACCTAAGGTTGTGAATTCTAACAACATTAATAGAGAAATTGTTGTCCCTTCTTTGTGTCCTAATCCTAAGAATTCTTTGGAGAAATCTTAACATTCTTTGGATGTGGTGAGAGCTCTGAAATATTATGTTGAAGCTACTAAAGATTTCAGGAAGACTTCTAGTCTATTTGTTATATTTTCTGGTTCTAGGAAAGGTCAGAAGGCTTCTGCCGTTTCTTTGGCATCGTGGTTAAAGCTTTTCATCAAGCTTATTTGGAGTCGGGTAAAGCCCTGCCTCAGAGAATTACAGCTCATTCTACTAGATCAGTTTCCACTTCTTGGGCTTTTAAGAATGAAGCTTCAGTTGATTAGATTTGCAAAGCAGCAACTTGGTCTTCTTTGCATAAATTCTACCTAAATTCTACCATTTTGATGTGTTTGCTTCTTCGGAAGCAGTTTTTGGTAGAAAAGGTCTTCAGGCAGCTGTTTCAGTTTGATTCTTCTGCTTATGATTTAAGTTTTTCTTTTTATTTATGAGAATATACTTATATTTGTGTGGTGGATTCATTTTTTCAGCTGTTTTTATTTTATCCCTGCCTCTCTAGTGACTCTTGCCTGGATTTCCACTTCTTGGGTATTGCTATCCCATACGTCACTAGCTCATGGACTCTTGCTAATTACATGAAAGAAAACATAATTTATGTAAGAACTTACCTGATAAATTCATTACAAGTTAATAATTACAAGTTTTTTTAAACTAATTACACCTAATCTAATCCCCCTAATAAAATAAAAAAGCCCCCCAAAATAATAAAAAGCCCTACCCTATACTAAATTACAAATAGCCCTTAAAAGGGCCTTTTGCAGGGCATTGCCCCAAAGTAATCAACTCTATTACCTGTAATAAAAAATACAATACCCCCCCAACATTAAAACCCACCACCCACACACCCAACCCTACTCTAAAACCCACCCAACCCCCCCTTAATAAAACCTAACACTAACCCCTTGAAGATCACCCTACCTTGAGAAGTCTTCACCCAGCCGGGCCGAAGTCCTCAACGAAGCCGGGTGAAGTGGTGCTCCAGATGGGCAGAAGTCTTCATCGAAGCCGGCCAGAATAGGTCCTCCAGACGGGCAGAAGTCTTCATGCAGGCGGCATCTTCTATCTTCTTCCATCCGGCACGGAGCGGGTCCATATTCAAGACATCCGACGTGGAGCATCCTCTTCCAACGAAGTCCAACTGAAGAATGAAGATTCCTTTAAATTATGTCATCCAAGATGGCGTCCCTTGAATTCTGATTGGCTGATAGAATTCTATCAGCCAATCGGAATTAGAAATGCCCTGAATTTAAAACATGAGGTGCCTATTTAGGAAGTTTACTTCTGAGCCAATCGGGGTCCTATTTATAAATTCTTCTCTAATGCTTTGTAGTTCACCTCTCATAAATTATTTTAGGGTTTTCATAATCTCATTATTATTCCCACTACTTTTATCATTAATGAAGGTGGAGGGGGGCTTATTATTGCTGAGTTGCTCATTTAAACTTTTTAATTTAGCAATTAATGTTTGGTTATCTTTATCTAAGGTGGCCATGACTTGTTTAAACGTAACAATTTAATTTTGGGCTATTTCTAAATTTTCTTTGCATTTGCATGATGAGCGAATTTCATATCTTAGCTGCTGTAATTGACATTCCTTTTCTATAATGTGCGTGGACAATTCGTCATTAATGCATATTATCAAAGGCCAAGATTTGATTATTTTCTCATCTCGCTTTTTAGTTCCCTTGCATTGGATAATCTTTAATAATTCCTGAAAAAAATAATTTGTTTCGTTCCACATTCTATTATCAATAGCAATATTTTTTGCTATAGGGGTAAGCATATTAATATACTCGTTTAATTCAACTGAAATATTAAATCTATTTTTGATATGGCTGATAGCGTCCATTCTAGGTGAGTCTGCCATAGTACGAGGTAAATTTTGGGGACACATTTCAATACTGTGTATAGATTCATTTGATTCACTTCTGTTGATAGACGTGATTTTAGCTTAGTATGTATTTAACTTAAATCACCAATAAAATGTTAAAAGTTAAAAAAAACAATATATATTTTCTTTTTAAAATATTGCTAATTTTTTTTAATAATTTCTATTTACTACAAAATATATTATATCAATGTGATAAAAAATGATCTATAGCTCAGTGCCTCCAATAAATGTTGATACGTCACAGGAGTGTCCTCCAGTAATGTTGGTGTATTTATCAGCAGCAGTTGCCTCCAACATGTTACGCATTGTACTTATGAATATTATAAATTGATAGCAGTATAAAATTATTGTCAGCGATATCTACAATATAGTAGAATGTTGTCAATACATTCCAGTAAGATGTTAAATCTCTGTATTGTACCCCAAAATATCACTATTGAGATATCTATAAATTTGACAATATTATTATTAAAAATTAATATTTAATCTCAATATAAAATATTCCTAAATTCTTATCAGTAAATCTTTATATACACATTGATTATATTTATGTAGTAGCTGAATATCACCTAAGACCAGTTATATCTATCAATTTATCAATACAATATTAACATATAAAGCAGGCTATAGAGATATTTAGATTAATTACTATTCAATAGATATTGTCTATTATCCCATGTATGGACACAATATTTCTATAAATTAACCTTAACTCAAAATGAATCACTTAACAAATATCCCACATGAATTTTACATGAACAATTTGTATTTAACCAGCAACACTTACTCCAATACCAAAATATGAACTACTAACTTAACAATGCTTAGTTAACAATATAACCAAATATTTCAACACAAATCTTACCAAATCTCCATAAATCTAATAGAACCTCCAGAAAAATATAATTAAAGTATTTTGCCCAAAATAGTCTTGTAATACTTCAAATAATTAACCAGAGATTTAACCACAAAAATAAATGCAATTTTTAAAATATATCACAGTAACTCAATCGAATTTATAAATATTAATGCTTGACCCTTTTCTCAATAATTGACTTAGCGCTAGTATATTTAATCTATGAAAGACTGGTCTACTTAATACTAGCTTGCAACTATAAAGTACCTCTTTAAATACCAGCTTCAATTAAACTACAGCAATAAAGAATATCTTTGCTTTAAAACATTAAAAATATAAAAACATCAAAACGCTTATTACATTACCAGTAACCAATTATGAGAGTTCAGCTTTTTAAATCAAAGTTTTCCAAAGTCATACGTGAATGTATTTTTGAAAACAGGTGTCAGGTTCTGTGTTTCTACCTGTCTCTGTCAGCTACACCCACTCCTCCTCATTGGCTGAGTCTCTTTTAAAACACCTGCTCACTAATCAACCAATGCTTAGTATTGAAGATTGTTCGCCATACTTTTGGATTACAAAGCCAGCTCTCTGCCTTGTGGAAAGGCTTATTAACTTTCTATTTTCTCCTGCATAGGAATTGATTCAAACTGGGATCCTAGCTTTTCAGCTGCACCTTTTCACGGATTCACCAGTCTCTCATAAAGCTGCCAAGTATCTGTGGGGTAATTCTAGCTCAATTGTATACTTCAATCTGTCTGCCTTTTACCTGTCTCACAATACAGTCTAAGTGTGCTTACTTTAAAGTTTCCACCTACCGCTCCAAAACCGCAGCTCCTATCTCCTCTGATACTTGTCTCAGTTGCCTGTCAGTTATTTTTTCAGTGACTCCGCTGAAGCGTGACGTCACATCCTCCACACTCTGCACGGACGCTTCTCAATCCCAGCAAGACCGGAGCTGCAAACCCAGTCTCACCCGCTTCCAGACTCTGACAAGGTACTCTTTACTATTAGAAGGGTATATCTCTCTCTGATGTCAATATTGTTCTCACTCAACTACCAGTATCTAACTGTTTACGTTTTGCATGAACTTTAATCAATTGCCTTTAAATCTGAACTTTCAAGTATCAGCTGCACCGTTACTACAAGCTTCCTGTTCCCAGCTTTTGCCTTATGCTCATTCACTTTAACTTTAACTGTTTGCAAGCTTATAGTCAGCTGTGTTGGGGGGCTCCCCTCCTTTTCTACCTTCTGAGCAAAATCACCTGTCTAAGGGAATTCCTCTCTCCCATAGGGATTTCTATAGTTGGGTGAGACAAATCAAACTTACAATAAAGGTTCTGCAGTTGTGTTCCACTCCATAAATATTAGAACCCTTATATAATACTAAGCCTTACCATGGAACCAGCAGACCTTCGCCAGATTGTATACAATTTAACTCAGAAAGTTGATCAGCTAGCTCAGGGCTTGCATGAACTTCAAATTGAAAACACAGCATTAAAGAATATAATTAAAGACTCAATTGCTGTTAAATCAAGTTTACATGAACCTATAATAGAGCCCCAAATATCCCTACCAGATCTGTTCTCTGGAAATCGCAAAGTTTATAGGCAGTTCAAAAATGCTTGCTGCCTGCTCTTTACTATGAGACCTAGGTCTTACCCCACAGAAAAAATAAAAGTCCTGACAACCATCTCATTCCTCCGGGGTGACCCCCGAAATTGGGCAGACAAGTTCCTTGAGACACAGGATCCAATATTAGCCTCCTTGGAAGATTTTTTCACCGCCATGGATGAGATGTTCCAGGATACCGATGTACAGCTCACAGCTGAAACTTCCTTGAGAAATCTCAGACAGGGAAAAAGGCCAGTGGAGGAGTATGTCACTGACTTTAAACAGTACGCCACGGATTCCCTCTGGACTCCTGTTGCTCTCCGAAACCAATTTCGGTTGGGTCTTTCAGAGCAATTGAAAGATGAGTTTGCCAGAATCGAATTACCACAGACCCTGGAACTCTTCATGAAAATGGCAATACAAATCGATCGACGTCTACGGGAGAGGAAAGCAGAGAAATATGCTACTGACTCCAAGCCAAAGATCACATATGTTAACACCACCTCTCCTTCAAAACCTCAGGTGGAACCTATGGATATTGGGTTCCTTAGAGCTCCTCTTACCCTCCAAGAAAAGACACGTAGAAGGCTTGGCAACCTATGTATGTACTGTGCCAGTCCCTCACACAATGTACAAGATTGCTCAGTACTGTCTAAAACCAAGAAAAGTAAGTCCTATTACTTATTCTCCTCCATTCAGCATCAGGGACAACCTACTTACTGTACTTTATCTCTCTCCCTACAGCTGGAGCAAAACCATGTGACGATTGATGATGCCATTATCGATTCAGGTGCCTCTGGGAATTACTTGGATCAAGTTTTTTGTGAAAAGAACAAAATCCCTCTGGTCCTAAAGAACTCTCCCATACCAATCAAAGTTATTGATGGATCTCTTATGTTCTCTGGTCCAATCACACATGAGACTGTTCCTATACTCATTAATATCTCTGGTCACATCGAATGTATTTGCTTTGATGTTTTACCCTCACCTCATTTTTCTTTGATTTTAGGGTTAAAATGGTTGCAGTTACATAACCCTACTATTAATTGGTTTCCTTTTCAAATAAAATTTAATTCCGATTATTGCACAAAAACATGTTTCCCAGCCTCCTTTCTTCTACATTCTACCTGTCACACTGAAAGTCTACCTGAACATTATTCTGATTTTTGTGATGTATTCAGTAAGACTCAAGCTGAGAATCTGCCACCTCACAGGGCTTACGATTGCCCTATAGATCTACAACCAGGTGCTCGGATCCCCGTTGGTCACCTCTATCCTCTCAGCAACCCGGAATTAGCGTTCCTTAAAGATTACTTGGAAGAAAACCTTCAAAAAGGTTTTATTAGACCTTCCACCTCCCCTGCAGGGGCAGGTTTCTTCTTCGTTCGTAATAAAGACTCCTCACTCAGACCAATCATTGACTACCGTGAACTTAACAAGTGCACAATTAAAAATCGGTATCCCCTACCTCTCATCCCCGAGATGATTGAGAGGCTCTCTAAAGCAACCATCTTCACCAAGCTTGATTTAAGAGGAGCGTATAATCTAGTCAGGATAAAAGAAGGTCATGAGTGGCTGACGGCATTCAGGACCAGGTATGGTCTCTATGAATACCTGGTAATGCCGTTTGGCCTATGCAACGCCCCCGCCACCTTCCAATTCTTCATCAATGATGTTTTCCGAGATTTACTAGACGTATGTTTAGTGATTTATCTTGATGATATACTCATATATTCACAAACTCCTCAGGAACATGTGAAACATGTCCGCCAAGTTCTATCACGACTCAGAGCTCACAAGCTTTATGCCAAGCTAGAAAAATGCAAATTCCATACAAATCAAGTATCTTTCCTGGGTTATGACATCTCTCCCTCTGGTATCAAGATGCAGAAGGAAAAGGTTGAGGCTGTTGTTGATTGGCCACAGCCTAAGAACCGAAAAGATGTACAGCGTTTTCTGGGTTTTTCCAATTACTACAGAAAATTTATCAAGGGTTTTTCTAAGATTGTAAAACCCTTGACAGTCCTTACCGGTTCTTCAACTCCGTTCACCTGGGGAACAGACGCCAATACAGCCTTCCTACACCTTAAATCCAGGTTCACCACGGCTCCAATTCTACAATTCCCTAAACCAGAATATCAATACACTCTTGAGGTTGACTCCTCAGACTTCGCCATCGGAGCAGTGCTTTCTCAACAAAAATCCTTATCGGATCCATTACATCCCATCTCTTTCTTCTCTAAAACTATGAGTCCTGCTGAGAGAAACTATGCTATTGGTGACAAGGAGTTGCTTGCCATTCGACGCTCGCTAGAGCATTGGAGACATCTCTTAGAGGGCACAACCATTCCTATAAACATCTTCACTGATCACAAGAACCTGCAATATCTACATACCAATAAAACCCTCTCAGCTAGACAGGTGCGTTGGAGCCTTTATTTTGATCGTTTCAATTTTAATATCATCTACAGACCAGCTCACAAAAATGCTAAGGCTGATGCATTATCTCGTCTTCCAGAAAAACCAAATGACCTCCCCTTCAGGAAGGACATCATTCCTCCACACTGTTTTGTTGGACTCACTTCCACTTTACTTACTGATCTCAAAAAATACTGCAAAGAACAACCAAGACCTCCTCTACCTAACCTGGAAAAAACTTCTGGAATGTATTATCATGGCAACAAGATCTTCTTGCCTCCAGAGTTAAGGTCTCGCCTCATAAAGACCTGTCATGACTCACCTCTTGCGGGTCATTCGGGACTCCATCGCACTCTGGAACTATTAACTCGTACGTTTTGGTGGCCTGATATGAAATCCACTGTACTGGACTACATAACTACTTGTAGGACCTGCGCCTCCTGTAAACCGGAACGGAAACCCCCATTTGGTCTATTGATGCCATTACCAGTACCTACTAAACCTTGGCATCACATTTCGATGGATTTTATAGTTGACCTACCTCTCTCAAGTAATCAAACTACTATTCTCGTAGTAATTGATCTTTTCACAAAGATGGCCCACTTCGTGCCATTTCACAAACTTCCCACATCTTCTGAAACAGCATCTCTCTTTATCGACCACATTATCAAACTACATGGCATCCCACCTATCCTGACGACCGACAGAGGTACCCAATTTACCTCGAAATTTTGGACCAAACTTTGTGAGTTAACTCAAATTGACCATCGTTATACTACTGCTTTCCACCCTCAAACTAATGGGCAAGCAGAGAGATTGAATCAGTGGCTTGAACATTACCTGAGATGCTACTGTTCCTATCATCAGAGTGACTGGGTCAAGTTCCTCTCCATGGCTGAGTTTGCCTACAATAACTCTATCAACTCATCCATCAAGATGACACCGTTTTTTGCAAATTATGCTTATCACCCAGATTTTACTTTCTCATCTGTTGCTTCACTGGATTCCCCTACACTGGATGATTTGCATACTTCTCTCCAAAATAACTTTGATTTCATACGACAAAACATCCTAGACGCACAAGCTACACAAAAACATTACTATGATCTCAGGAGAAGGAAGCCACCTTGTTATGCAGTAGGTGATCTGGTCTGGCTTTCCACTAAGAACTTGAGGTTACAGATTCCCTCGAAAAAGATGGCCAGTCTTTTCATTGGTCCTTTCCCTATTCAAAGGATCGTGAACGACAATGCTGTCAGGCTTCTACTCCCAAATACTCTTAAGATTCATGCCACTTTCCACGTTTCTCTACTGAAGCCCTATATCCGGACACGTAATGACCAAGTACTACTACCCCCCGTGGCTACTCCTTTATCAGACGATGAATATGAGGTCGAATCAATTCTTGACTCCAGGTTCTCCAAGGGAGTTTTGCAGTATCTCGTCAGGTGGAAGAATTACTCCAGTGATGAGGATACCTGGGAACCTTTTTCCAACCTTAACTCTCCTCGCCTGGTCTCCCTCTTTCACCGACGCCATCCTGATCGCCCAGGTCCTGTCGCTGTGGAACAGCGTCCTTGAGGAGGGGGTACTGTCAGGTTCTGTGTTTCTACCTGTCTCTGTCAGCTACACCCACTCCTCCTCATTGGCTGAGTCTCTTTTAAAACACCTGCTCACTAATCAACCAATGCTTAGTATTGAAGATTGTTCGCCATACTTTTGGATTACAAAGCCAGCTCTCTGCCTTGTGGAAAGGCTTATTAACTTTCTATTTTCTCCTGCATAGGAATTGATTCAAACTGGGATCCTAGCTTTTCAGCTGCACCTTTTCACGGATTCACCAGTCTCTCATAAAGCTGCCAAGTATCTGTGGGGTAATTCTAGCTCAATTGTATACTTCAATCTGTCTGCCTTTTACCTGTCTCACAATACAGTCTAAGTGTGCTTACTTTAAAGTTTCCACCTACCGCTCCAAAACCGCAGCTCCTATCTCCTCTGATACTTGTCTCAGTTGCCTGTCAGTTATTTTTTCAGTGACTCCGCTGAAGCGTGACGTCACATCCTCCACACTCTGCACGGACGCTTCTCAATCCCAGCAAGACCGGAGCTGCAAACCCAGTCTCACCCGCTTCCAGACTCTGACAAGGTACTCTTTACTATTAGAAGGGTATATCTCTCTCTGATGTCAATATTGTTCTCACTCAACTACCAGTATCTAACTGTTTACGTTTTGCATGAACTTTAATCAATTGCCTTTAAATCTGAACTTTCAAGTATCAGCTGCACCGTTACTACAAGCTTCCTGTTCCCAGCTTTTGCCTTATGCTCATTCACTTTAACTTTAACTGTTTGCAAGCTTATAGTCAGCTGTGTTGGGGGGCTCCCCTCCTTTTCTACCTTCTGAGCAAAATCACCTGTCTAAGGGAATTCCTCTCTCCCATAGGGATTTCTATAGTTGGGTGAGACAAATCAAACTTACAATAAAGGTTCTGCAGTTGTGTTCCACTCCATAAATATTAGAACCCTTATAACAGGGTATCACAAACACAGAAGTATTTTTCTATTTTCAACAGAGTTATTCCAAGTCAGGCCCCAAACCAAAGTGTGTTTTTGTTTGTGTTCTCTTCCCTTCTTTGCATAGTCTTTTTGTCCCTGACAAATTCCACCTTCATTTCTAAATCACCCAATGGAAATTCTCTGAGTACGACCTTTTAGTCTGAGCTTATCTCTCATTGGCCCTTGGAAATACATATGGTCATTTTAAATCCCCTAACAATTTAAAATATGCTTTGGTGGCAATTCCTGTTTTTAACATCGGGGGGGGGGGGGCAATAGGCAACCGAATGTAGTTTCATTAGCAAATACTACTACAGAGAAATATATTTTCTTAAATGTATATTCAATATATGTATTATTTCCTAGTATTAATAAACTATCTGTTTAGTATATGGCCCATCTAATATAACTGAGCGTGTATTTTTGAGACTAAACATGGGTACACTTAGAAAATATATATATATAAAATAAAGCAGAGAAAGCACACTCTCACTTAAAAGGCATCTACCAGGGTGCAGGCACGGTTTGATACAGAATAGATGGAACTTGCACTTACTGGATTTTTAGAAAAGGTGATTTATTTAGCACAAAAAAGTGACGTTTCGGGGATCAATCACCCCTTTATCAGACCAAACAAACAGTGAACAAACAGTGTTTAAATAAGGTGTTAACCCCTCCCCCAGTACAGAATAAGACAGCCCCAAAATGGTCACATGCAATGTGACACATCAAAAATATAAACTGTCTTTTTAACAGTTAAAAAGACACTTTATATTTTTGATGTGTCACATTGCATGTGACCATTTTGGGGCTGTCTTATTCTGTTCTGTATATATATATATATATATACATATGATATATATTTCCTACTTATAATATTTTAAAAGATGTATTTAAAAGTCATATTTCTATGAGTGGACTAGTAGTTATAATTTATTTGTATATCAGTTGATAATTAGTTATACTATTATTTAATTTTGATAGAATTATATAATTCCATATCTAGGTAATACATTGCATTTTTTAGCATATCTCTATATTCCATACATACCTGCAATAGAATTTTGTTGGAACCAATATCACTATATATATATATATATATATATATATATATATATATATATATATATATATATATATATATATATTTAAAGGGACACTCAATCAAAATTAAACTTTCATTATTCAGATAGAGCATGCCATTTTAAACAACTTTCTAATTTACTTCCATTAACAAAATGTTATATTTAATTTCTCCTATTTATGCTCGTTAGCTAGACATCTTATTCATCTATTAAACTACAACACTTCATTAGTGTGTTTGGGGAAATACCACTTTAGTCTCCTTCTATGATTTGAAGTTGGGACCTAGGATTTCATTTTTGAGCATATCTCTATATTCCACACATACCTGCAATAGAATTTTGTTGGAACCAATATCACCATAGATATATACATATATTTAACTTCATTATTATTGACTATATTATATATATATTTTATTTCACTGTCCCCGAAACGTCACCAATTTTGCCAAGTAAAAAAGTTTGTTAAAAAATCCAGCGAGTGCAAGGTCTTTTTCTGATGTTATATTTAATTCCACTAGCACCCTGGTTGCTGCAAGTAAGTGAGAGTGCACATCTTTGCTAAACGTATATACATATATATATATATATATATATATATATATATATATATATATATATATATATATATATATATATTAAATCCCCCTTTCCATTTTAAGATGTGTGGGACACATGTATTGGAATAGACTGAAATCCAGTGGTAATTGGTGAGTGTACTGACATTATGCATCATAGGCAATTTTACTACGAAAAGAGTGTCCATTATATTTAATTTCTCATATTTATGCTCGTTAGCTAGACATCTTATTAATATATTAAACTACAACACTTCATTAGTGTGTTTGGGGAAATACCACTTTACTCTCCTTCTATGATTTGGAGTTGGGACTAGGATTGCATTTTTGAGCATATCTCTATATTCCATACATACCTGCAATAGAATTTTGTTGGAACAATATCACCATAGATATATACATATATTTAACTTCATTATTATTGACTATATAATATATATATTTTATTTGAAGTCATTCCTTAATAAGGTACAGGAATGTGGTCTCATATCTATGATTACAGTAATAGGACAATTTATCTAGTATGTATTTATCTCAAAACCTAATTTCCACACCAGATTCTGAAAAACAAAAACAAATGTTGTTTTATTCTGACACAGTTACACATTTTAAATTCACCTATGCAGCTACCCACTCAATACAGCAGACACTTATCTAATATATATTTAAGTTTTAAGATTTAAATTCTTATATAGATTCTATCTTACACAGGGTTAAATATACTTTCTTAAGTTTCTACTGCTATTTTCCATAGAGACGTAAGACTGAGCTTCATGTATTTGAACTCAGTATAGGGTAATTAACACTTTGATGATAAGGGCCACATTCCATTGTATATTCAAATATCAGTTCAGACTAAACGTCTGTTGTCTAGAGGGGCATCCTGAATTAGGTAAGTATCAGGGCAATTATTTTAATTGAGTTATTTAGAAATACATCAAGGTGCAGTCTGTATATTGAGTGTAGAGAGGGGTCTGGGTTGAAAAGTCTAATTTTAGAATTTAATGCAACTTACATTAGCCAGATTTTCATATACAAATGAATTCTCTCTATATCATATATCTATATATGTAAATATATATATTACATAATGTCACTCACCTATTCCCTGACACTTTGATACTTGGGAATTAATCTTAAAGAAGTTCCCCACCCTTTCTTCAAATCCCTCCCCTCAACCCCCTATACTCCAGAATACTGATTTTATATCAGGACAGTTCCACCTAAAGGTGACTTACCCAGATTTACACAACCTTATCCCAATTTACCTGCTAATAGACTCTAATAAATTGCAACCACAATCCCATATACAGACATTAGTTGATGGAATTTTCACCTCATGGATGAAATACCACCAACTAGCACATTTTTGAAACACGCATAAGCATAAAACTCAACTCACAAGACCCTGTACAGCTTTTGAACTTCTATGTAGTGCATCACACCCACCCAAACATGCTATCTCACTGCTCTACACAATTCTGATTAACCCCCTACAAGACTCTTTACCTTCATACACTCAAAAATAGCAAAGAGAACTGCCAGTGCAGATTTCTTGCAAAGAATTGAATATCATTTCCCTGAAATGATCACATTTTCTCATGCTAGCTCACTTTTGGAAACTAACTATAAACTTCTCACAAGGTGGTATCTTACACCTCAAAGACTCAAACATATGTTCCCACAGGCAACAGACCGCTGTTGGAGACAATGCAAACAAATAGGCTCACTATACCACATATGGTGGTCATGTCCATTAATTCAACAATTCTGGGAGTCAGTAAAAACTCACATTAACCTAATTCTATAATGTGATCTGCCAATAGACCACTTAATTTTCCTATTCCATGATATCCCTCAATTACAGTCTAAATTGCGCTAAACCTTAGTACACCTTGCAATAAACAGTGCAAAACAATTGATCCCAAGACTGTGGAAACAAACAGGGGTACCCACACTTTCAGTCTGGATAAGTCATTTTTCACTAAATATATCACTAGAAAGATATTTTTACTTTTCTATCAACCGCTTGAATTTCTACCATGATATTAGGTTAATTTGGAAAACGAGTTCCTCAAAATCCAAATAACATCCTTTCTAATGTAGTAGATTGAAGTCTGCAATTATATATACAAATTTAAACTATACTTTTGACATTTAATTTGATTGTCAACATATGTACATATGAGATGCTTATTCTTATATATTATGTTGTTTTTCATTTGTTTATTTGTTGGTTTTTCCTCCTTTTATTTACTTGACTCCTTTCCTTGGTTACAACTTGGCAAAGCACAGAATGGACATTTGTTTATTTTTGTTTTTATTTACTGCCAACTCTAACTGGCTAGTGCAAATTTGATGACATTGATGCTGTACAATTATTTGAAAAAACCTCAATAAAAAGTAATTTATAAAAAAAAAAAAAATAAGAAAAAGAATAAGGTTCTAAGATCGCCACTTACCAACCCCACAGGTGCAAACAGTTGCTTAATGTAAGAAGATCCCCTCTTCACTTATAGTATGCTGCTTGTTGCTGTCTGTATTACTTAGTGAGGTCTGTGCCCTGTGTCAGGCAGCTGTAGGTGTTGGCACTGCTTCTATGTCTGGCACACAAGCAGTTTGAAGTCCCAGTACAGCCGCACAAACTGTAATTTCGGCCACGTAGGCCTCTGTACGCCATTCATTCTCAGCATTGCATTTGGAAGTATCCTTGGATGATCTTCCCCTCGCTAAGAAAGTTAGGTGTCGGCAAGGCAAAAGGGTTCAGCTCGGAATTCAGGGTTCTTAGGGAGTATTGAGATGCAATTATATGCCCAAAAGCAGTATTTAGTGTAGTCATGGCATCAGTGTTCGACGTCTACGTGACCATCTTCCTGCATGGCCAGGTCCAACCCCCCCCCCCACTATAAAGATTCTTATGCCCCATTATAAAAAATATACTTTACATTATACACATAGCTAGAGTCCATCTGGGCATTTGCACGACATTACAACTCCTGAGCAGGCCACTGCTGGTGAACTAATAAGGAGTGACATACATATGTTTCTTTCAATCCCAAATAAGTTCAGCTCAAGAATGGCAATGTGTTGCTGCTTCTTAAGCAATTGTTTTGCAGCAGGAGACTGATAAAGCAGGATACAAAAAATATTTATTTATTTGTAAAATTCCTTTGTAGGAAAGAAAATTATTATTTTATTATTACTATTAGAGTTTATTTCTAAAGTGGCAATATATTCTGCAGCGCTGTCCATGGGTACAGTTGATATAGGTAGAACAATGATAAAAAACTTTCAAGAGACAGGCCATAATTTAACAAACAAAGAGGAATTGAGGGCCCTTTTCCTATGGAAACTTACAATCTAGAATGGTTAGAGGGTGAGAAACAGGGGGTGAGGACTGCAAGAGGGAGAATGATGTTAATACAGAGTTAGATTAGAGCAATAATTAGGTAAGTGGAATTCATTTGTTACTGAGTTGGGTGGTAGGCTTCCCTGAACAAAAATGTCTTAAGGGAGCGTTTAAAAGAAGTTAGATTATGGGAAAGCCTGTCAGCGTGGGAAGAGAGTTCTAGGGGGTAGGTTCCGCACAAAAGAAGCGATGTTGGCTCTTAGGGGTGGGCTGAAGTATATTTGTTTATTAGTGAGAACAGGTAGTGGGGAGCAAATGGTGAGTAGTTAGTAAAAATAAATAAAGTGACCTATTGATAGTGATTTTATTTGTTTAACTTAATGTACCTTTAAAATATATTTTATAGCTATAACAGCATAACTTTCCAAACATTCAACCTTTTGTGGTATGGTCCTGATTTGTGACCAACCAAACCTTGTCAAACAATATTTAAACCAACCCAGATTCACCCAACAGTGATAGCAATTTTCTTTCATAGGGTTATGTTACTATAACTCAGGAGAGCCCATCTTTGAAGATGGCAAGATTTTTTAGTAAAGGGAAAAATAATATTTTGAGACTGTAATATGAAACATTCAATTGTGAGTAACAAAAAAAATATTGCAAAATACTTTCATTTTTTATTGGCCCTTTTTCCTGTAATGTAACTCTGAAAATGTCGTGTTTTCTAATTTTGTGAATTAGAATTGCACACTGTAGTTGTCATAAACCTAACCCTGCTACAAATCTGTTCCTAACTGATCTCAGCAGGGGATTAGATGATATACAACAAAGCAATGCAAGCTGACACTTGTAAACTTTGTCAACTCAAGTAAAAAGTATTTCATACTAGGCCTGTATGTTATTGTTTAGGGCCAGATTACAAGTGGAGCACTAATTAACTCTCCCACTCTAGCATTAATTGAGCTAGAAGTAATCTTTTTGCACACGTCAGGTTGCGCTCGTATTATGCGTTGAAAATAAACTGTTCTTGTTCACGTGCTAATCTGACTAGTGAAAAAAACTAACTTAAAATATTGCGTGTGCTTTCACATTTTCCCCAAATTAAGTTAATGGAGAAAAAAATGTGGAAAAAAAAACCTCACTCTCGCTCAAACCCAATCACATATTCTCATGTGAGCTAACCCCACATGAAAATATAAATATTTCCCATTTCAATGTTCTTCACATAGAAGAATATGTTCTATTTATACAATACAATACAATATATATATACTGTATATATACACACGATTATATATAAGTATAAATATATCTATATATATATATATATATATATATATATATATATATAGGAATATCTATTAAAAATAGTTAGAACATATTCTGCTATGTGCAGAACATTGCAATGTGAAATATTTATAGTAAATACATAGTTAAAACCTTTATTAAATATGACTATTGCATAAATATGCCTTTTCATGTTTTCATCTACTTAACTGAAAAGGGCTCCAATGCACTTAATATATATATATATATATATATATATATATATATATATATATATATATATATATATATATATATATGTGTGTGTGTGTGTAGATATTTATGAAAATACATATATACACATATAAATACATATGTTCACACATATATATATATATATATATATATATATATATATACACATACATACACTCACCGGACACTTTATTAGGTACACCTGTTCAATTGTTTGGTAACACAAATTGCTAATCATCCAATCACATGGTAGCAACCCAATGCATTTAGGCATCTAGATGTGGTAAAGACGGCTTGCTGAAATTCAAACCGAGCATCAGAATGGGGAAGAATGGGCATTTACGTGACTTTGAATGTGGCATGGTTGTTGGTGCCAGACGACCTGGTCTGAATATTTCAAAAACTGCTGATCTACTGGGCACAACCATCTATATGGCTTACACAGAATGGCAGTTGTGTGGACGAAAATGCCTTGTTGATGTCAGAGGTCAGAGAAGAATGGGCAGACTAGTTTGAGATCATAGAAAGGCAACATTAACTAAAATAACCACTTGTTATAACCAAGGTATGCAGAATACCATCTCTGGATGCATAAGACGTTGAACCTTGAAGCAGATGGGCTACAGCAACAGAAGACCACACCGAGTGCCACTCCTGTCAGCTAAGAACAGGAAACTGAGGCTACAATTCGCACAGTCTCACCAAAATTGGACAATAGAAGATTGGAAAAATGTTGCCTAGTCTGATGAGTCTCGATTTCAGCTGCGACGTTCAGATGGTAGGGTCAGAATTTGGCATAAACAACATGAAAGCATGGATCCATCCTGCCTTGTATCAACGGCTCAGGCTGGTGGTGATGGTGTAATGGCGGTGTACCTAATAAAGTGGCTGGTGAGTGTATATATATATATATATATATATATATATATACACACACATACATATTTAGAGATGTAATGTATGCATCTCAATGTTAAAGCCCTTTGCCTGCCTTTTTTTTAACACCTGAGATCTCATATGTTTGAGCCCTTATAACTTTTTAAAATCATTTTTATTAGATGGTATTATTATGAGTGTAACTATACTTTGTAATTTATTTTAATGTATTTTGTGCAACTTTTTTGTTTCGCGAAACAGTTAACCAGAGCTCTGAGGACACCAGAATCATTCTAGTGTAAATCGTGATTGCGCTCAAGCGATCGTGTTTACTTTAAACCCGTAATACCAGCGGTAATCCCGATGCGCGCAAACACCGGAGATAAACCCCTTTTCACTTGTGCGCAAACATTTGTGCTCCATTCGTAATCTGGCCCTATATTTTTCAATGTTTTATTTTCATTTATTCCCCACCTTCAAACTTTTGTCAGGCTGTGATTTAATCTGAGTCCATTCTATGAATCTGTAGAATTATTTAACTTGGAGGGAAAGATAAGCACTTTTTGCAAATATGAATTTTTTTTTAATGAAAAGCAATGTATGGGATATTGATCAAAGAAAAGGCTGAAAGTGTTTTTTTCCCTCAAAGTGAATTTCACTTCAAGGTTAAATGTTATTAACACCATTGTGCTTAAACCTTAGATCACTCCTATTGATTTAATTACTACATCAGAGGCTTAAAAGTTACAGTGCACTGTAGAATATTGTCCCATTTAATGTGTTTCCAATTATTAATTTTACCCACTAGAGTGCAATAAATTGTTTATAAATAGCTCCTATACCTTTATTTTGCCATTTGAATTAGCTATCATGATTCAGATAGAGAATGCAATTTTAAACAACTTTATAATTTATTACTTTTATCAATTTTTCTTCGTTCACTTGGTCTTGATCTTTGTCAGGGACATTTTTGGAGCACTATTGCAGCAGTTTTACAAGAATGTCATCCATTTGTAAGAGCACTAGATACCAGCACTATTTCCTGCCATGGTCCAGATGCCTACCTAGGTATCTCTTCAACACAGAATATCGTGCAAATGAAGCAAAATTTGGTAATAGAGAATTGGAAACTTTTTTAAAATAGTATGCTCTGAATCACAAAAGACAGTTTTATTTTTATCCCATAAAGAGCTGAAGTTAAACATTGGCAGCGCTGTAACACTATTAAAAAACCCAAACAAACAAATTAAACAAAGTATTATTTAGTATTTAAAATTATATCAATTTTATTGTTACAAAGAAATACCCTTTTATTCTTTGATTAGTATATATTTTTCACACATTGTAATTTGCATTAAGCAAGTAATTGATGTAAGGGGTTGTTTGCCCTTTTCAAATGCTTAATTATAACCTTAACCCTGGCTTTAATTAAGGTTTTTAGCTGTAGAATATACATAATAGAAAATAACTAGTTAAGCAAAAACTCATACCATGGCAAGCTGTATTTAAACTGACATTGAATCCAACACATTTCTATCATGTATGTGAACTAACACAATTTAAACACATTAAACAATATTTTCATTCAAAATGATTTGTTGATGATCTTTATTCTCATTTTTAAACTGACAGGATATAAAGATCTGGGTAAATCTGGATTGTGTGACAAAAGCTTACTGGTTGGTTGATAAAGAATACCCGGTTCTATTGGTGGACTGTGACACACCTACAAGAATAAGAACAAAAATGTTTTATTTTTCAGCGCAACAATAAAAAAGGAAAAATAAAACACAATTTAAACTTTATTATTTTAGATGCAAAAATTAAAAACTGACATTAAATTCAATAAATTTCTTTCATGTATGTGAAAGAAAACAATTTAAACACATTAAACTATATTTGCATTTAAATATAGTTTCAGTACAATAACATCCTTAACAAAAGGGAATAAAACAGAAAAATAAAATGTCTTATTTTAGATGCAAAAATTAAAAACTGACTTTACTGGCTATTTAATTTTTATTTATTTTTTTAAAGTAAAGAAAAAAAATAAACACTACATATAAAAAATAAATAAATGTGGATGCCTTGGTGTTTAATAACCAAAAGTCAAAGCATTATAGAGATATGGGTAGTATCAATATCAGTTAATGAGATGAGATACTGCAGTATCATTGCTGCAGAAACATGTTTTGGTACATGTGACAATCATTACACATATACTGTATACATATACTGTATATATACTGTATGTATATATATATATATATATATACATGTATATATAAACAAACACACGCATATATATATATATATATATATATATATATATATATATATGTGTGTGTGTGTGTATACATGTCCCTTTAGTATTGTTGCAAGAATGGCAGTTAAGTATCAGTTACTGATCTTTAACTTGCACAATAGAAAATACTTTAGCCATTTTGCCCAATTTAATATAGAGATTGTCCTTTTAGTTACCAGACGGGTCTGCCATACATTTATGAACAATGTGCTGCAAATGAAGTTAAATCATTCTGACAAAAAGTTATGAAATATAAAGAATTTAAGACACATTTTTTCCATGCATATGTTTCCACATACAAAGGGATTTCCTCTGCCAGCGGTTTTACTGCCATTATTCTGCTGCTATAAATTTTCTGCAGACAGAAGAATAATCTAGTCAGCTCGTGGCTCAAGGAGGACTTGGTGTTGCCTTGTGAATTTGTTAACACCACATTAGTTTCTTGGCAAGGCGTGATGCACCCATGTGCCTGAGGTCTGCAGAGACAAGCAATCAATCTGCGGTCAATAATTAAGCAGTTAGTGTCATCGCATCTGAGCTTTCCATCTCAGGGTCCCATTAACAAGTGGTAAGATCGTTCCCCATTAATCACGTCCTAATTGGTTACTACTTTAACAGCTGTGCTCAGAGTGGAGGATGACTACTTCAGATAGAGATACTATTCTAAGAATGTACAAGACAATGTCATTTGCAGCTACTAGTGTGTATCACAGCACCTTTAACAACTCATTTTTTTTACTATCCATTTAACATCCTTGAATAGATTTTTTTAAAGGAATTAGCTAATTGTTTTCAGAGATAAATGTTTATGAGGTTTTATGGAAATAAATTAAAACAAAAACTGACACAAAATACATGTTCTACATAAGTGTGAAATAAATAAAAAAAAGTCCACAGCCATAAAGATATTCTATTTATTTATTTCAAGTTATTAATGTGAATGTTGAACGTATAACCAGGGCTTTGTATTTTATCAAGGAAGTGATTGTGATGTTTAAAGGTACAGTCTACACCAGAATTTTTATTGTTTTAAAAGATAGATAATCCCTTTATTACCCATTCCCCAGTTTTGCATAACCAACACAGTTATATTAATATACTTTTAACCTCTGTGATTATCTTGTATCTAAGCCTCTACAAACTGCCCCTTTATTTCAGTTCTTTTGACAGATTTGCAGTTTAGCCAATCAGTGCCTGCTCCCAGATAACTTCACGTGCACGAGCACAGTGTTATCAATATGAAATACATGAACTAACACCCTCTAGTGTGAAAAACTGTTAAAATGCATTATGAAAAGAGGTGGCCTTCAAGGTCTAAGAAATTAGCATATGAACCTCCTAGGTTAAGCTTTCAACTGAGAATACCAAGAGAACAAAGCAAAATTGGTGATAAAAGTAAATTGGAAAATTGTTTAAAATTACATGCTCTATCTGAATCATAAAAGTTTATTTTGGCCTAGAATGTCCCTTTAATTGATCCCATTTTAAGTAACATACTATACTGTAACTTAAAGGGACACTGAACCCAATTTTTTTTTTCTTTTGTGATTCAGATAGAGCATGTAATTTTAAGCAACTTTCTAATTTACTCCTATTAGCAATTTTTCTTCGTTCTCTTGATATCTTTATTTGAAATAAAAGCCATCTAAGCTTTTTGGGTTAAGAACTCTGGACAACACTTTTTGATTGGTGGATGGATTTTTTCCACCAATCAGCAAGGACAACCCAGGTTGTTCACCAAAATGGGCCGGCATCTAAACTTAGATTCTTGCATTTCAAATAAAGATACCAAGAGAATAAAGAAAATTTGATAATAGGAGTAAATTAGAAAGTTGCTTAAAAATTCATGCTCTATCTGAATCACAAAAGAAACATTTTGGGTTCAGTGTCCCTTTAAAACTAGTGACACTGTTTAAAAGGATACACAACCCCACATTTTTCTTTCATGATTCGGATCATAGATCATACAATTTTAAAGAAAGTTTGCAATTTATGTTATTAAATTTGGTTCTCATGATATTCTTTGTAAAAGAGCATACCTAGGTAGGTAGCGTGCACATTTCTGGATCACTATAGCAGTGTATAAAAACAAACTGCTTCCTTAGTGCTCTTGTAAATATAAAACATAACATACATTACCTGCTAGTCAACAAAGGATGCCACGAAAACAAAGAAAATGTGACAATATAATTATTATAAATTTCATAAATTTTACATTTTATCTGACTCATGAAAGAGAAATTTTGGGTTTCGTGTCTCTTTATGTAAAATTAATGAAGTAGGTAATTATGTTGAGAGAACCAAGTGACGTCTTTATAGGTGAGGAACAGTGATTTTTTATTTTATTTTATTTTTTATTATAGATAAAGGGTTGCAGACCTTTCCTAGAAGCTTTATAGAAATGGACAGTAAATGTACCTTTGTGATGAATTACATATTGTGCAGTGAATTATCATTATCATGAACAAATATCTTTGATACAGTGTTGTAGTAGAAGATGCCATTCCTTGAACTTGTCATGAAAAAATAGTATATTAAAGCATAAGAATACTGTAAAGGAATCAACTTTAGACAGAGCCAATGCATGTATAAGGTTAAAGGGACATTCTATAGATGCATATTTGTAAGGCACTGTTTTTGCAAGGTGTTTTTAGTGAAATCTGTTTGCGTTTCATTGACAGATTTTACCAAGTATGAGACTTCCAGAATATACATACATATGCCTTATGCACCTGTATTGAATGCCTCCTAAGAGAGTTAGTTATAATCCATATAACAGATATAGCTTTACTAGAAGCATTTTTGTTTAAAAAAGTTAATTGCAAAAATTATTTTAGTCTAGATTGAACTGCACTATTGTGCAATGCCATTTTAGACTAAATGAGGATTTGAAAACCTATGGCACATGTGCCCAAGGGCACAACTACCATTGGTGCAGCAGGTGCAGTGTCACCAAGGTCTAAGTGCTGGGGGGGGGGGGGGGGGCATATCAGCTAGTCTGTACAAATATCTAGCTATTCTCAAAATAATTATACAGAGCAGCAGGTACACTGTAACTGGATACTCATGTAACCAGTTCTATACATTTTGGCAACACTTCACAAATAATAATAGTATAGTAATAATAATTGTATTACAAGATAACATCATTTTAAGCAGCTTTCCAATTTACTTATGCTATCTAATTTGTTTGGTTCTCTTGTTATCCTTTATTGAAAAGGATATCTAAATAGGCTCAGGAGCTGCGGATTGGTGGTTGCATATATATGCCTCTTGTCATTGGTTTACCAATGGTTCAGCTAGCTCACAGTAGTGCATTTCTGCTTCTTTAACAAAGGATACCCAAATAATAAAGCAAAGAGATATTTAAAGTAATTTGGAAAGTTGTTTAAAATTGTAGTTTCTATCTGAAGCATAGAAGAAAAATATTGGGTCCCATGTCCCTTTAATGAGTTTCTCTCTAAAAGCAATAGCTTTTAACTGTGCTTTACAAAATTGTCTTGTGTATTTACAAAGATAGTTGCTTAGATTCACAAAGACTGTAATGTACTCTCTATTTTTTATATTATCCTACGTAGCCTGTTCTCTAACAAGGTAGGCATGAGTAGAAGTATAACAAAAAGGCCATAAGGATAATAATAGAATGAAATTAGATTTTAGAGACTTGCAGGGCAATGTTGTTCAAGAGAACTATAGGTTTATTAACACAGGAGTCATAAGCAGGAGATGGGGATTAGATAAGCAGCCAACATTAAAGGTACCATAAAGTCAGAATTAAAATATCATGATTCAGATCAGAACAGTGTTTTTCAATTCTAGTCCTTAAAGGGATATGAAACCCAATTTTTTATTTCATGATTAAGACACTGGGGCCCATTTAACAAGCTCCGTAGGAGCCGCTGCTCCATAACCCTGTCCGCCTGCTCAGAGCAGAATCACCAGAAATCAACCCGATCGAGTATGATCGGGTTGATTGACACCCCCCTGCTGGCGGCCGATTGGCTGTAGGAAAAGGGATTAAATAGAAATCACAAATGCAAAATTGAGAAATGGTGTTTAGCAATTGCACTCTTAGGGGCCTATCATCAAGCTCTGAAAGGAGCTTGAGGGCCCGTGTTTCTGGTGAGTCTTCAGACTCGCCAGAAACAGCAGTTATGAAGCAGCGGTCACAAAGACCGCTGCTCCATAACCCTGTCCGCCTGCTCTGAGCAGGCGGACAGGAATCGCAGCAATTCAACCCGATCGAGTACGATCAGGTTCATTGACACCCCCTGCTGGTGGCCCATTGGCCGCGAGTCTGCAGGGGGCGGCATTGCACCAGCAGCTCTTGTGAGCTGCTGGTGCAATGCTGAATACGGAGAGCGTATTGCTCTCTGCATTCAGCAAGGTCTTGCGGACCTGATCTGCAGTATTGGATCAGGTCCGCAAGACCTTTCTTAAATAGGGGCCAGAGCATTTCATTTTAAGCACCTTTCTAATTTACTCCTATTATACATTTTTCTTTGTTCTCTTGGTATCTTTATTTGAAAAGTAGCAATGTAAGCTTAGGAACCGGCCCATTTTAGGTTCAGCACCTGGGTAGCACTTGCTGATTGGTGGCCAAATGAATCATGAAAGAAAAAAATTGGGTCTCATATCCCTTTAAGACACACCAACGGCCAGATTTTTATGATATCTGAACTAGAGCACAGGTGAAATAATCAGCTGATCAGTAGCCATGGTTACTAATCTGCTTTCACCCATCAGCAGAATATTTCACCTGTGCTCTAGTTCAGATATCATGAAAATGTGGATCGTAGGTGTGTCTTAAGGATTGGAGTTGCAAAAATACGGAGTCAGATAAAGCAAGATATTTTAAATGACTCAGTTTACTTCTATTATCCAATTGTCTTTGTTCCCTTTGTTCTAGGTAGATTTAGGAACAGTAATGCACTCCTGGGGGATAGCTGAACATACTAAGAGCCCAATGATCTAAACCTCTGTATTCTGGCAAGATCATCTAACAAGTCTCGTCAGTACGGAGAGATCTCGCAAATCATTTTAGAAAGGCAAATCTTAGATTGAGAGTTTTTTATTTAGCTATGCACATATCTGGATGTGACTGAGAGACTTACACATTACTATATATATATAACGCTCAAAAAAAGCCCCCAAAGATTTTGTGTGATTTCTCTCCATGCTGGGAGTTTTTGATCATCAGGCCCTTAGTGAGCCAATTACAGGAGGTATATATGTACAACAGCCAATCGCCAACTACACAAAGGAAACAAGGGTGCCAAAATGGCTTAGCACAGTCTGTATCAAAACAGTATGATAAGTGTACAGCATACTCACAAAAAGAGAGCACCTCCATTAGCTAGATAATTAGTTAGGTAACTCATTTAGCTGGGCAACTCATAGGATCCAGCATGTGCATAGACACCATTTGTTTGGTGGTCTTCTACACATGAGTACCCATCCAAAGGGCAATTTGGTATTGGGGTTTCACTGTACCACAGGATATGCTACTTGGTGTCCCCATTTGTGTTTCTTCTATCTCCCAGTAGTGCATTATACTGCTTCTGAGCCTACCTAGGTATTCTTTTCAATAAAGGATACCATGATTTCAAAGCAAATTTGATCAATGAAGTGAATTGGAAAGTTGCTTAAAATTGCAATCCCTGTCGGAATCATGAAAGTTTAACTTTGACTGTAAGAAGCTTTAGCGGATGGACTGTCCTCAACTGCTGACATACATTTTCAGCAAAAGGTGAGAATTATATTTAATTTCATGTAAGTCTGTAATAATAACCATTTTCTCAACGGCAATGGTGCCTGTCTGCCAGAGGACTGTCCACTTACAATTTGTAAGCTGCCATGTAATCATAACATGTTTGATAGATAGCATCATTGTTGGAACTCAATGTGCAAATTACCTACCTTATTCATTGGTCCATAATTGAAGACATTCACAGCTATTTATATGCTTTATGTTTCCCTGTTGTGTATGACTTTCCTGATTAGAAAGGGCTTAACCCTTAGCTAGCCTTACCAAAGCTATATTTTATTATCAATACAAATATTTCAATATGGGGTTTATTAGAAAAGTTTCAATAATTAGCTTAAAGGGACATTAACTACATAATGCACCTCCCCCTAATTATAGGTCCCACTATTTTGTAACCAAGGTTACACTGCAGAGTTGATTCACATGTACAAACACATCAGCACTGGACTGCAATGAAAGCTAGACTTCAACATGGAGGATAACGTCAATGCTATGCTTAGAAAATGTATTTAGGGCTAGATTACAAGTGGAGCGCTAAATTATTCCACGCCTGCAAACAGGCAAATTTGCCCATTTGCAGGGGCACAATAATTAAAGGGATATGATACCCAAATGTTGAAACACTTGAAAGTGATGCAGCATAGCTGTAAAAAGCTGACTAGAAAATATCACCTGTACAGATATTTTACATCAAAATGTCCTAAGTATTCACACCATTGTAAAGGACTTTAAGCAGCAAATCAGTATGTCTGTCTCAGGTCTCCGATGAAGCGCATCTACGCATGCGCGAAACGCATCAGGCATCCCTGACTGTGACTTATACTTGTACTAGTATACCATTGGACTCCCAAATCAAATTTGTTAATCATTTGACTTTTTCGACTCAGCGCATCTTATTCTCTCTTGCTACTTTTTAGAAAATATCACCTGAACATCTCTATGTAAAAAAGAAAGATATTTTACCTCAAAATGTCCTAAGTATTCACACCATTGTAAAGGACTTTAAGCAGCAAATCAGTATGTCTGTCTCAGGTCTTGCATGCTATTTCCCTCATTAGTTTAAGGAAGTTTACTATGAAATCTCATGAGATCACAATAAAAGAGTTCATGACCTCAGCCCTGCTGATTGGCTGCTGTTCCTTTCTTCCTCTATTTTTGCTTGCAGCTGGGCAGTAACTTAAATAACTTTTTACAGAACACTTACTGTGGTGAGCTGAGGAAATTTTGAGGTAAAATATCTTCTTTTTTTTAATAGATGTTTTAGGTGATATTTTCCTGTCAGCTTTTTACAGTTATGCTGCATCACTTTCAAGTGACAACATATGAGTATTATGTCCCTTTAACCAACCATTATAAATGGCTGGTTATTGCTACTGCAAGCTTTCATCAGCATTTAGCACTTATTAATTTAACCAGAGATCAAATCTCTGGTTAATTTTATACATGTGCCCCAAATGCCCCCAAAATACAGTGTAGAGTATTTTATTGAAAAATAAAGATAAACAGCGTCTTTATCTTTTTAATAAAATAACTGCATTAGGCAGTATTTTGCGGGTAAAGTTGGTGGGAGTGGAGTGTTAAAAAAAAAAAAAACAAACGGCACTGAAAAGTGCCTTTACATTGTGGTCTATGGGAACTGTGTGTTCCTAGTAAATGTATATGCTTATATACAATTATATTTATGTGTTAATATGTCTATATACACATACTATTGGGAATTATTATTTCAGATGATTTAAAACTTAGTAAACAATGTAGTAATGCAGCGAGTAAGGCTAGCAGAATGCTTGGATGTATTGGTAGAGGTATTTGCAGCAGAAATAGTAAGGTTCTTATGCCACTTTATAGATCATTAGTTAGGCCTCATCTTGAGTATTGTGTGCAGTTCTGGAGACCATGGGGCCCATTTATCAAAGGGCTTGCGGACCTGATCCGACACTGCGGATCAGGTCCGCAAGACCTCGCTAAATGCGGAGAGCAATACGCTCTCCACATTTAACATTGCACCAGCAGCTCACAAGAGCTGCTGGTGCAACGCCGCCCCCTGCTGACTCGCGGCCAATCGGCCGCCAGCAGGGAGCTGTCAATCAACCCGATCGTATTCGATCGGGTTGATTTCCGGCGGTTCCTGTCCGCCTGCTCAGAGCAGGCGGACAGGGTTATGAAGCAGCGGTCTTTAGACCGCTGCTTCATAACTTGTGTTTCTGGCGAGTCTGAAGACTCGCCAGAAACACGGCCCTTCAAGCTCCATACGGAGCTTGATAAATGGGCCTGCATATCTTCAGAAGGATATTAACAAACTTGAATCTGTGCAAAGAAGGGCTACCAAAATGGTACATGGTCTAAAAAATAAAACTTACCAGGATAGGCTCAATGACCTAAATATGTATAGCTTAGAGGAGAGAAGGGAAAGAGGTGATATGATAGCAACTTTCAAGTACATTAAAGGGTTTAGTAAAACTGAGGCTGTGGGTATTTTACATAAAATGGAAAATTCAAGAACAAGGGGTCATGAGCTCAAGCTAAAGGGTAGTAGATTCAGGAGTAATTTGAGGAAGCACTTCTTTACAGAAAGAGTGATTGATTTATGGAATAAACCTCCTCAAGAGGTAGTAGCAACAAACACTGTGGGGGACTTTAAAAATGCATGGGACAAGCATAGGGCTATCCTACGAACTAGATAAGTTTATACTGTTAGGTAAGGTCGGGCAGACTTGCTGGGCCTATGGCTCTTATCTGCCGTCAATATCTATGTTTCTATGTTACTAACACATAAATATATATGTATATAAGCATATACATATATATTTAAATTTGCTGCTGTGGCTGCGCTACTTACCTTACTTTAACGGCATCAGAACGAGGCTCCCATTGGAGCCTATGGAAACGTGCTTGCGTGAGCACAAGTCTTTCTAGCAATATGAACACAAACTTGTGTTCGCATTGTGGTCAACTTGTAATACCGGCACATATTAGCGTGCGCTAGAATTACTCAGGGAAGGGCTAATATTGCTTACACGCAAACAATATTTAGCACTCCACATGTAATCTAGCCCTTAACGTTCAACATCCCTTTAATAGTAATAATTTCTTATATAATGAATATATTATAAACCCATGATTTTTTTCCCCAAAAAAATATCACATGTTCTTTTATACTTGAATATTTTTTATATTTACCAAATTAACAATGGTTCATCATAAATTCTTTTTGTAATACCATTAGGGATATAGTTTATGCTTTAAAAATTTAAATGGACTTAAAATCCCAAATTTTTCCCTCACAATTCAGATAGCGCATACAATTTTAATCAGCTTTCTAATTTACGTCTATTATCAAATTTTCTTTGTTCTCTTGGGTATCTTTTGCTTAAAAGAGGGACGTAAGCTCATGATCGTGAACGTGTCTGGAGCACTATATTGCGGCAATTTTGCAAGAAAGTTATCCATATGCAGTCATCTACCTAGGTACCTCTTCAACAAAGCATACCATGGGAAAGAAGCAAATTTGAAAATAGAAGTCTTTTTTTTTATTGTTTGCTCTGTTTAAATTACAAAAGAATATGTTTGGGTTTCATATCCCTTTAGCATTTTATCAAGCATAAACTCTCAGTTTTTTGCTTGTTATATATCTAATGTTTTCTACATAAAATCATCATTGAAGTCTATGGGAAGTCTTGTAGATAAATCTTTTGATCTGTTTTTCTAAAGAATTGTGAACGATTCCTTAGTTTGCTTAGGCATACATTGAAAAATATTCCAATCTTACCTGCCAATATCCAGTTTTTCTGCTCAGAATTTGTTTTTGCATGAAATGTATAAGTATGTATAATAATGCATGTTATTAATAGGTAACAAACATTGTGGATTTCCTATATCTGGTGCTACCAGGAAGCAATATAAAGTACTATAGAATTTGGTCTTGCTTTACAAATAAACAATAATAATAATAGGAATTGAGCAAAAAAACCAAACAAGAATATTACAAAAAATTGTATATCTCTATATATTTAAGATCTCAATGTCACCTTCAGTAGATATTTTTGGATGATTAGAAAGAAATATAAAGGCAATATGTATGTGGGAATGCAAGAGCTGAATAAAAATAATTATTCATAACACTGACATTTTTTAAAACACCATGGCCCAGATTACGAATGGAGCACTGGTATTACAAATTGAAAATAAACGCGATTTAACGCTAGCCTGATAACTGCAAAACAAAAAAGTTGCACAAAACACATAAAAAATACATTATGATGAGTTACACTTATAATAACACCATCTAATAAAAATTATGCAAACAAAATATTGCACACAAAAGGAAAAAAAGGGAGTCAAAGGAATTTAACATAGACTTACATGCATATATGTATATTTATATATCTATATATGTGTGTATATATGTAGTAATGTATTTATGTGTATATATGTATTTACTGACATATATACACATATAAACACATAAATACATATATACACACATATAGACATGACCAGTAGTTGATGTGCTGGGTAGACATATACCAATAATATCCATACAGCTTAAAATATATATTCTTGAAATCAGACCCTAAAGTATCATGTGTTGGGTGGCATAGTCCTGAATTGTAATCATAATATATGCCTGACAAAGAAAACCAACAAAACTAAAAAAAAAACAACATTTGTAATTGTTGTCCCCAGGTGATTATTTCAAATATATACTTGTTATAAAAAGCTATCTAATAATAAGCAACCAAGAAAAATATAATGTGTCTTTTGTGCAATTGCTTCTATGAGGAAATCAATATAATTACTTGAGATATATTTCCTCAGCTAATGTCTGCCCATTGTTGTTTTTCTTTGACATTCAATTGATGTTAAATGTCTTCATCATGTGATCTGCTGGAATGACTGATTCCTGGGAGGGGGGTTTGTGCATTATGGATGTGGTGCTGACCTTAGTCAGCATTTATATACAGCTCTATTTAAATAAAGAAACATGAGATGGACATAAGGTCTTCCTTATATAATGCATACATGGATTTAAAGGCTGATCTAAGTTTTTTCATCATCTTCCTGGTTTCTCCCACAGCTGCTCCCTGTCAGCCTTGTATAATGACAGATCTTTCCATGACTTCCAAGGTCCCCAGAGTAATTACTGAAGGAGACTGAGGATCCAGGAAAACATTGCCTAGGGTTGTTGGGAGTGTGCCAAGCCTTGCAACACTTCATTGAGTGCTCAGTGATCCCCTCTGAGATGCATGTACATACAAGTAACCCTTCCACCCATCAGTAGATACATGTACTCCCCTTGAATAAAAAAAATCACTTAAGCATTGCTAATTGTTACTGGTGCATCAGCAGGTCTGTACAGAATGGGGTCTTGACTTATGGAGCGTATACATCAAATGGTTTGCTGACAAAGATATGGTGATTATTTGACACACAAATATAAGCAAAAAAAAAATACATACAAATAAACACACAATATAAACAAACTAAATCCATGCCTGCCAAATATGTTCTCCCACAATGGTATGTTACTGCTCTTGCCCAGTTAAATGTTATATTTATTTAGAAATGTTTTATTTTATTTTATAACTGTTTTTATTTTGATATTTAATATATAGATTATTTCTTTGTGACTGTAATGGGCACAGTAGCTATTAGTTTAGGAGACTGTAGGACATTATATGTAGAATGTATTTTTTCTTGCATATTTTATTTGAAGATATTGCTTATGTGATGCAAACCATGAATCACAGTTCTTTGCAATTAAAAAAAAAAGAACAGATGGGATAATTTCAAAGAGATATATCATTAATACATGCCATGGTGCCCAGAATCTAATTTCCATGAGTTGTGCTTAGCTCACTGTAATAGGATTATATCCAATTACACATTTTCTTTTAATGATTTGAATATAAAACACAGAATTTAGACTATTGTCACCTTTTCACGTCATGTGCCCAATGAGAGGGCATTCTATTGTACTTCCTTTAATACGGTACTAGAAAGGGCTGTTTTCCTGCTAATAGCTTTTATTTTATTTTTTATGTCTTCAGAGCAGACCAGCCTATGGGAAGGATAATATTCCCAGAACATCTGCTCCCAGTGCAGTTAATGCAACCTCTCTGCATTGAACCTAAGACTGATAGCTGGGTCTGGCTCCTATGTCAGTGCAATGAAAACTGAGCTTTTCTTAAAAGCATTCTGATGATCTAAAAGGGGTAAGGTTAATCTGTATGCAGTCTGAATAAAACATAGGCCTTGACAAAGAAAGGTTTGTGTGTTTGTTATAACCTCTACATTTTTTTAGAATTATCTCAGCATCTATTTATTTATGTTTTAAGTTTATAAAAGTACAACTTCTTACTAAATATATTGGCTATAAACGGATTTTTAGCAGAAAGGTTATTAACAAATTGACTGTACATGAAACAAATAACCTAGTAAATATGCAGGATTATAACAGGTAAATAATTTTATGATAATAGATTGAACAGTTTCCTCCACAGTAGTGACCTCTGGAAGAAAACAGTACAAAAGCAAACAAGCTATACAAACAGAAATTACATGTATATTTCACTGGTGTACTTTATGAGCCTATTGTTAGGAGAAAGAAAATATAATGAACTACAGAATATGGTGAAGTATGGAGTCTATAATACAAAATGTGTACATTAATTGCAAATATAGGAGTTTACCCATCAAAACCTATGCAAAATGTTTTGCACAGATTGTGTGGGGTTTTCAAATTCAGTGCTATTCTGTTCTACAAAGAAAACAGTAATTTAAAGTCATCTTCTAACATGGGGGTACAATCTTGTTTATTAGTGTTTTCAAGTCATCTTCTAACATGGTGGTAGAATCCAATCCTTCTGATCTTGTTTATCAGTGTTTTCAAGTCATCTTCTATCATGGTGGTAGATTCCAATTGTTCTGATCTTGTTTATCAGTGTTTTGAAGTCCTCTTCTAACATGGGGTAGATGCCAATCCTTCTCATCTTGTTTATCAATGTTTTCAAGTCATCTTCTAACATGTGGTTAGATTCCAATCCTTCTGATCTTGTTTATCAGTGTTATCAAGTCCTTTTCTAACATGGGGTAGAATCCACTCATTAGAATCTTGTTTACCAGTGTTTTCAAGTCCTCTTCTAACATGTGGGTAGATTCCAATCCTTCTGATCTTGTTTATCAGTGTTTTCAAGTCATATTCTATCATTGTGGTAAAATCCAATCCTTCTGATCTTGTTTATCAGTGTTTACAATTTCAAGTCCTCTTCTAACATGGGGTAGTTTACAAACCTTCCGATCTTGTTTATTAGATATGTGCATGGCTAAAAAATTTGGTTCGTTTTCGGTTCGGATTGATTCAGACTTTTCGAATTTTGGTTCGGATCGATTCGAATTCAGCAAAATTTGAATGAATTCATTTCGGATTTATTCGGATTCGAATGAATTCGGCTGAATTCGGTTCGATTCGGTTCCGAAATTCAGAAATTCGGTATGTTTTAGGGGGGATATGCTGTGTATTAGACTAGTATTATATGTACTGTATATTAGGTGTAAATACTAGTGTAATACACGGCCATCTGAATCTACCGAATAAAGTCAGTAGTTAAGAGCTTTATGGGCTAACACCGGAATATAAAGCTCTTAACTACAGTGCTAAAGTACACTAACACCCATAAACTACCTATGAACCACTAAACCGAGGCCCCCCACATCGCAAACACTATAATAAAATTATTTAACCCCTAATCTGCCGACCGGACACCTACATTATAGCTATTAACCCCTAATCTGCTGTCCCTAACATCGCCGACACCTACATTATAGTTATTAACCCCAATCTGCCCCCCCCCAACGTCGCCGCAATCTAACTACAAGTATTAACCCCTAATCTGCCGACCGGACATCGCCGCCACCTACATTATAGCTATTAACCCCTAATCTGCTGTCCCTAACATCGCCGACACCTACATTATAGTTATCAACCCCTAATCTGCCCACCCAACGTCACCACAATCTAACTACAAGTATTAACCCCTAATCTGCCGACCGGACATCGCCGCCACCTACATTATAGCTATTAACCCCTAATCTGCTGTCCCTAACATCGTCGACCCCTACATTATAGTTATTAACCCCTAATCTGCCCCCCCCAACATCGCCGCAATCTAACTACAAGTATTAACCCCTAATCTGCCGACTGGACATCGCCGCCACCTACATTATAGCTATTAACCCCTAATCTGCTGTCCCTAACATCGCCGACCCCTACATTATAGTTATTAACCCCTAATCTGCCCCCCCAACGTCGCTGCAACCTAACTACAAGTATTAACCCCTAATCTGCCGACCAAACATCGCCGCCACTATAATAAATGTATTAACCCCTAAACCGCTGCACTCCCGCCTCGCAAACACTATAATAAATTTTATTAACCCCTAATCTGCCCTCCCTAACATCGCCGCCACCTACCTACAATTATTAACCCCTAATTTCCCGCCCCCAACGTCGCTGCTACTATAATAAAGTTATTAACCCTTAAACCTAAGTCTAACCCTAAACCTTACATCCCCTAACTTAAATATAATTTAAATAAAACGAAATAAATTTACTATAATTAATAAATATAAATTAATCCTATTTAAAACTAAATACTTACCTGTAAAATAAACCCTAATATAGCTACAATATAACTAATAGTTACATTGTAGCTATTTTAGGATTTATATTTATTTTACAGGCAACTTTGTATTTATTTTAACTAGGTACAATAGCTATTAATTAGTTAATAGCTATTTAATAGCTACCTAGTTAAAATAATTACAAAATTACCTGTAAAATAAATCCTAACCTAAGTTACAATTAAACCTAACACTACACTATCATTAAATAAATTAAATAAATTAACTACAAATACCTACAATTAAATACAATTAAATAAACTAAACACTAAATTACAAAAAATAAAAAAATATTACAAGAATTTTAAACTAATTACACCTAATCTAAGCCCCCTAATAAAATAACAAAGCCCCCCAAAATAAAAAAATGCCCTACCCTATACTAAATTACAAAAGTTAACAGCTCTATTACCTTGCCAGCCCTTAAAAGGGCCTTTTGCGGGGCATGCCCCAAAGAAAACAGCTCTTTTGACTGTAAAAAAAACAAAATACCACCCCCCAACATTACAACCCACCACCCACATACCCCTACTCTAACCCAAACCCCCATTAGATAAACCTAACACTAAGCCCCTGAAGATCTCCCTACCTTGAGTCGTGTTCACCCAGCCGGGCCAAAGTCTTCATCCGATGGGGCAGAAGAGGACATCCAGACCGGCAGAAGTCTTCATCCAAGCGGGGCAAGAAGAGGTCTTCCATCCATCAAAAAGTACAAAAACAAACAAACACTAAATTACAAAAAATAAAAAAAATATTACAAGAATTTTAAAATAATTACACCTAATCTAAGCCCCCTACTAGCTAATAATATAGCTACAATATAACTAATAGTTACATTGTAGCTATTTTAGGATTTATATTTATTTTACAGGCAACTTTGTATTTATTTTAACTAGGTACAAACTATTTAATAACTACCTAGCTAAAATAAATACAAATTTACCTGTAAAATAAATCCTTACCTAAGTTACAATTACACCTAACAATACACTATCATTAAATTAATTAAATAAATGAATCCTATTTAAAACTAAATACTTACCTGTAAAATAAACCCTAATATAGCTACAATATAACTAATAGTTACATTGTAGCTATTTTAGGATTTATATTTATTTTACAGGCAACTTTGTATTTATTTTAACTAGGTACAATAGCTATTAATTAGTTAATAGCTATTTAATAGCTACCTAGTTAAAATAATTACAAAATTACCTGTAAAATAAATCCTAACCTAAGTTACAATTAAACCTAACACTACACTATCATTAAATAAATTAAATAAATTAACTACAAGTACCTACAATTAAATATGATTAAATAAACTAAACTAAAGTAAAAAAACAAACAAACACTAAATTACAAAAAAATAAAAAAATATTACAAGAATTTTAAACTAATTACACCTAATCTAATCCCCCTAATAAAATAACAAAGCCCCCCAAAATAAAAAAATGCCCTACCCTATACTAAATTACAAAAGTTAACAGCTCTATTACCTTGCCAGCCCTTAAAAGGGCCTTTTGCGGGGCATGCCCCAAAGAAAACAGCTCTTTTGACTGTAAAAAACCCAAAATACCACCCCCAACATTACAACCCACCACCCACATACCCCTACTCTAACCCAAACCCCCATTAGATAAACCTAACACTAAGCCCCTGAAGATCTCCCTACCTTGAGTCGTGTTCACCCAGCCGGGCCGAAGTCTTCATCTGATGGGGCAGAAGAGGACATCCAGACCGGCAGAAGTCTTCATCCAAGCGGGGCAAGAAGAGGTCTTCCATCCATCAAAAAAGTACAAAAACAAACAAACACTAAATTACAAAAAATAAAAAAATATTACAAGAATTTTAAAATAATTACACCTAATCTAAGCCCCCTACTAGCTATTAATATAGCTACAATATAACTAATAGTTACATTGTAGCTATTTTAGGATTTATATTTATTTTACAGACAACTTTGTATTTATTTTAACTAGGTACAATAGCTATTAAATAATTATTTACTGTTTAATAGCTACCTAGTTAAAATAATTACAAAATTACCTGTAAAATAAATCCTAACCTAAGTTACAATTAAACCTAACACTACACTATCATTAAATAAATTAAATAAATTAACTACAAGTACCTACAATTAAATAAACTAAACTAAAGTACAAAAACCCCCCCCACTAAATTACAAAAAATAAAAAAATATTACAAGAATTTTAAACTAATTACACCTAATCTAAGCCCCCTAATAAAATAACAAAGCCCCCAAAATAAAAAAAAATGCCCTACCCTATACTAAATTACAAAAGTTAACAGCTCTATTACCTTACCAGCCCTTAAAAGGGCCTTTTTGCGGGGCATGCCCCAAAGAAAACAGCTCTTTTGCCTGTAAAAAAACACAATACCACCCCCCAACATTACAACCCACCACCCACATACCCCTACTCTAACCCAAACCCCCCTTAAATAAACCTAACACTACCCCCCTGAAGATCTCCCTACCTTGAGTCGTGTTCACCCAGCTGGGCCGAAGTCTTCAACCGATGGGGCAGAAGAGGACATCCAGACTGGCAGAAGTCTTCATCCAAGCGGGGCAAGAAGAGGTCTTCCATCCATCAGAAAAGTACCAAAAAAAAAACAAAACACTAAATTACCAAAAATAATAACATATTACAAGAATTTTAAACTAATTACACCTAATCTAAGCCCCCTACTAGCTATTAATATAGCTACAATATAACTAATAGTTACATTGTAGCTATTTTAGGATTTATATTTATTTTACAGGCAACTTTTTATTTATTTTAACTAGGTACAATAGTTATTAAATAGTTAATAACTATTTAATAACTACCTAGCTAAAATAAATACAAATTTACCTGTAAAATAAATCCTAACCTAAGTTACAATTACACCTAACACTACACTATCATTAAATTAATTAAATAAATTAACTACAAGTACCTACAATTAAATACAATTAAATAAACTAAACACTAAATTACAAAAAATAAAAAAATATTACAAGAATTTTAAACTAATTACACCTAATCTAAGCCCCCTAATAAAATAACAAAGCCCCCCAAAATAAAAAAATGCCCTACCCTATACTAAATTACAAAAGTTAACCGCTCTATTACCTTACCAGCCCTTAAAAGGGCCTTTCACGGGGTATGCCCCAAAGAAAACAGCTCTTTTGACTGTAAAAAAAACAAAATACCACCCCCAACATTACAACCCACCACCCACATACCCCTACTCTAACCCAAACCCCCATTAGATAAACCTAACACTAAGCCCCTGAAGATCTCCCTACCTTGAGTCGTGTTCACCCAGCCGGGCCGAAGTCTTCATCTGATGGGGCAGAAGAGGACATCCAGACCGGCAGAAGTCTTCATCCAAGCGGGGCAAGAAGAGGTCTTCCATCCATCAAAAAAGTACAAAAACAAACAAACACTAAATTACAAAAAATAAAAAAATATTACAAGAATTTTAAAATAATTACACCTAATCTAAGCCCCCTACTAGCTATTAATATAGCTACAATATAACTAATAGTTACATTGTAGCTATTTTAGGATTTATATTTATTTTACAGGCAACTTTGTATTTATTTTAACTAGGTACAATAGCTATTAAATAATTATTTACTGTTTAATAGCTACCTAGTTAAAATAATTACAAAATTACCTGTAAAATAAATCCTAACCTAAGTTACAATTAAACCTAACACTACACTATCATTAAATAAATTAAATAAATTAACTACAAGTACCTACAATTAAATAAACTAAACTAAAGTACAAAAAAAAAAAACCCCACTAAATTACAAAAAATAAAAAAATATTACAAGAATTTTAAACTAATTACACCTAATCTAAGCCCCCTAATAAAATAACAAAGCCCCCAAAATAAAAAAAAATGCCCTACCCTATACTAAATTACAAAAGTTAACAGCTCTATTACCTTACCAGCCCTTAAAAGGGCCTTTTTGCGGGGCATGCCCCAAAGAAAACAGCTCTTTTGCCTGTAAAAAAACACAATACCACCCCCCAACATTACAACCCACCACCCACATACCCCTACTCTAACCCAAACCCCCCTTAAATAAACCTAACACTACCCCCCTGAAGATCTCCCTACCTTGAGTCGTGTTCACCCAGCCGGGCCGAAGTCTTCAACCGATGGGGCAGAAGAGGACATCCAGACTGGCAGAAGTCTTCATCCAAGCGGGGCAAGAAGAGGTCTTCCATCCATCAGAAAAGTACCAAAAAACAAACAAACACTAAATTACCAAAAATAATAACATATTACAAGAATTTTAAACTAATTACACCTAATCTAAGCCCCCTACTAGCTATTAATATAGCTACAATATAACTAATAGTTACATTGTAGCTATTTTAGGATTTATATTTATTTTACAGGCAACTTTTTATTTATTTTAACTAGGTACAATAGTTATTAAATAGTTAATAACTATTTAATAACTACCTAGCTAAAATAAATACAAATTTACCTGTAAAATAAATCCTAACCTAAGTTACAATTACACCTAACACTACACTATCATTAAATTAATTAAATTAATTAACTACAAGTACCTACAATTAAATACAATTAAATAAACTAAACACTAAATTACAAAAAATAAAAAAATATTACAAGAATTTTAAACTAATTACACCTAATCTAAGCCCCCTAATAAAATAACAAAGCCCCCCAAAATAAAAAAAATGCCCTACCCTATACTAAATTACAAAAGTTAACCGCTCTATTACCTTACCAGCCCTTAAAAGGGCCTTTCACGGGGCATGCCCCAAAGAAAACAGCTCTTTTGCTTGTAAAAAAAAACACAATACCACCCCCAACATTACAACCCACCACCCACATACCCCTACTCTAACCCAAACCCCCCTTAAATAAACCTAACACTAAGCCCCTGAAGATCTCCCTACCTTGAGTCGTGTTCACTCAGCCGGGCCGAAGTCTTCATCCGATAGGGCAGTGTTTTCAAGTCCTCTTCTAGCATTCTAGCATGGGGGGGGGGTAGATTCCAATAATTCCAATTTTGTTTATTAGTGTTTTATTATTAGTAATGGCTTCACATGTCACAATCCTCCCTATCACAGACTTTGTTTTCTATCTCAGAAACAGAATGGGCACATCAGATTAAACACACAAAGGGTATTGATAAAGTACAAAACTGGCCTTTTCAACATTTTAAACAGCTTTCCATGATAATTTAGAAAATGTTTAGTACAGTATCTTGCTCATATGCAATACACTCTGAAACAATCACAGATGCCATTTTAGATGTATATATATGAATATATGGTCTAGATTTATTAAACCTATATTCAGCACTATTTTATAGTCCCTCAGTGGTGAACAGGACAGACAATTACATATGTATATATAAATTATAGACAGATATATGATATTGTGTATAGTTAACAAGATCTGTAGGAAAAGGGATTAAATAGAAATCACAAGTGCAAAATTGAGAAATGGTGTTTAGCAATTGCACTCTTAGGGGCCTATCATCAAGCTCTGAAAGGAGCTTGACGGCCCGTGTTTCTGGCGAGTCTTCAGACTCGCCAGAAACAGCAGTTATGAAGCAGCGGTCACAAAGACCGCTGCTCCATAACCCTGTCCGCCTGCTCTGAGCAGGCGGACAGGAATCGCAACAATTCAACCCAATCGAGTACGATCAGGTTGATTGACACCCCCTGCTGGCGGCCCATTGGCCGCGAGTCTGCAGGGGGGTGGCGTTGCACCAGCAGCTCTTGTTAGCTGCTGGTGCAGTGTTAAATGCGGAGAGCGTATTGCTCTCCACATTCAGCAATGTCTTGCAGACCTGATCCGCCCTGTCGGATCAGGTCCGCAAGACATTTCTTAAATATGCCTCTTAAAATCTTTCAGCCAGATTAAAAGTGTTGCTGTAAGAGGGGTGCATTGCTAATTTGCACGTTATTGTCACCGCTTACCTACAGTGCAAATTACAAGTTTTCATAAACCCGGCGTTAAAAGGCAAGAAGTGAGCATAGAGCAAAATTTTGCTCCATAACGCACTTCAATACTAGCGCTGCTTAAGTCAGCGGTGAGCTGGTTTTACGTGCTCGTGCACAATTTCCCCATAGACATCAATGGGGAGAGCCGGCTGAGAAAAAGTCTAACACCTGCAATAAAGCAGCGTAAAGCTCAGTAACGCAGCCCTTTTGATTCCTAGGGGGAAAAACATTTTATGTTTACACCTAACACCCTAACATGAACCCCGAGTCTAAACACCCCTAATCTTACACTTATTAACCCCTAATCTGCCGCCCCTAACATCGCTGACACCTACATTATACTTATTAACCCCTAATCTGCCGCTCCGGTCACCTCAGGGTCAGAGGAGTGCCGGAATCTGTATAACCTGAAGCAATCCAGGGACACTTGCAAGCCCTCTTCTGGACCATACTAGGAACCAGCAACTCACCAGACATCATAATGGAAAGGGCGCACAGGGCGTTAAGAGCTAAGCCACCTGCAAAAGCTCCCCCAAGGGACATAATTGTAACATTTTTAAATTACCTGGACAAGGAAGAAATATTAAAGCACGCCAGACAGAAACAACAGATAACACATGCGGGATTCCCCATCCAAATTTTTACAGATCTCAGCCCTACCACGTTGCAAAAGAGAAGGGAGCTACAATATATAACTACAGTCCTCAGATCGCAGAAGATAGCTTACAGATGGGGGTTCCCATGAGCATAACAGCGACACGAGGAGACAAAACTGCCACATTTCGGGGACCGGACGACTTGAGCTCTTTCTGCGAAACCCTGCAAATACAGATCGCACAACCCACAGAACCTTTCACCCAGACAAGAACCAAGCCTACTGCAAGCAGGGCAACGGAAGACCAAACTTCAAATCTCCTGAGGCCGGAAGAACAAGATTTACAAGAAAACCCTAAATAAAAATCAAGTAGCGGACCACCCCGCACAGCAGTGATAAAAGAAGAAATAAACGAGAGCCAGTCCATCACATTCAGGGCAGATGAGTATGGTTACTTTCCTTTGGCCTAGATTTAGAGTTCGGCGGTAGCCGTCAAAACCAGCGTTAGAGGCTCCTAACGCTGGTTTTGGCCGCCCGCTGGTATTTGGAGTCAGTGATTAAAGGGTCTAACGCTCACTTTTCAGCCGCGACTTTTCCATACCGCAGATCCCCCTACGCCATTTGCGTAGCCTATCTTTTCAATGGGATCTTTCTAACGCTGGTATTTAGAGTCGTTTCTGCAGTGAGCGTTAGAGCTCTAACGACAAGATTCCAGCCGCCTGAAAATAGCAGGAGTTAAGAGCTTTCTGGCTAACGCCGGTTTATAAAGCTCTTAACTACTGTACCCTAAAGTACACTAACACCCATAAACTACCTATGTACCCCTAAACCGAGCTCCCCCCACATCGCCGCCACTCGATTAAAATTTTTAACCCCTAATCTGCCGACCGCCACCTACGTTATACTTATGTACCCCTAATCTGCTGCCCCTAACCCCGCCGACCCCTATATTATATTTCTTAACCCCTAACTTGCCCCCCACAACGTCGCCGCAAGCTACTTAAAATAATTAACCCCTAATCTTCCGACCGCAAATCGCCGCCACCTACGTTATCCCTATGTACCCCTAATCTGCTACCCCTAACACCGCCGACCCCTATATTATATTTATTAACCCCTAATCTACCCCCCTCAACGTCGCCGACACCTGCTTACACTTATTAACCCCTAATCTGCCGAGCGGACCTGAGCGCTACTATAATAAAGTTATTAACCCCTAATCCGCCTCACTAACCCTATCATAAATAGTATTAACCCCTAATCTGCCCTCCCTAACATCGCCGACACCTAACTTCAATTATTAACCCCTAATCTGCCGACCGGAGCTCACCGCTATTCTAATAAATGTATTAACCCCTAAAGCTAAGTCTAACCCTAACACTAACACCCCCCTAAATTAAATATAATTTTTATCTAACGAAATAAATTAACTCTTATTAAATAAATGATTCCTATTTAAAGCTAAATACTTACCTGTAAAATACATCCTAATATAGCTACAATATAAATTATAATTATATTATAGCTATTTTAGGATTAATATTTATTTTACAGGTAACTTTGTAATTATTTTAACCAGGTACAATAGCTATTAAATAGTTAAGAACTATTTAATAGTTACCTAGTTAAAATAATAACAAATTTACCTGTAAAATAAATCCTAACCTAAGATATAATTAAACCTAACACTACCCTATCAATAAAATAATTAAATAAACTACCTACAATTACCTACAATTAACCTAACACTACACTATCAATAAATTAATTAAACACAATTGCTACAAATAAATACAATTAAATAAACTAGCTAAAGTACAAAAAATAAAAAAGATCTAAGTTACAGAAAATAAAAAAATATTTACAAACATAATAAAAATATTACAACAATTTTAAACTAATTACACCTACTCTAAGCCCCCTAATAAAATAACAAAGCCCCCCAAAATAATAAATTCCCTACCCTATTCTAAATTAAAAAAGTTACAAGCTCTTTTACCTTACCAGCCCTGAACAGGGCCCTTTGCGGGGCATGCCCCAAGGATTTCAGCTCTTTTGCCTGTAAAAAAAAACATACCATACCCCCCCCCAACATTACAACCCACCACCCACATACCCCTAATCTAACCCAAACCCCCCTTAAATAAACCTAACACTAAGCCCCTGAAGATCTTCCTACCTTGTCTTCACCATCCAGGTTCACCGATCCGTCCTGAAGAGCTCCTCCGATGTCCTGATCCAAGCCCAAGCGGGGGCTGAAGAGGTCCATGATCCGGTCAAAGTCTTCATCCAAGCGGGGCAGAAGAGGATCTTCCATCCGATTGAAGTCATCATCCAGGCGGCATCTTCGATCTTCTTCCATCCGGAGCGAAGCGGCAGGATCCTGAAGACATCCAGCGCGGAACATCCATCCGGACCGACGACTGAACGACGAATGACTGTTCCTTTAAGGGACGTCATCCAAGATGGCGTCCCTCGAATTCCGATTGGCTGATAGGATTCTATCAGCCAATCGGAATTAAGGTAGGAATTTTCTGATTGGCTGATGGAATCAGCCAATCAGAATCAAGTTCAATCCGATTGGCTGATCCAATCAGCCAATCAGATTGAGCTCGCATTCTATTGGCTGTTCCGATCAGCCAATAGAATGCGAGCTCAATCTGATTGGCTGATTGGATCGGCCAATCGGATTGAACTAGATTCTGATTGGCTGATTCCATCAGCCAATCAGAAAATTCCTACCTTAATTCCGATTGGCTGATAGAATCCTATCAGCCAATCGGAATTCGAGGGACGCCATCTTGGATGACGTCCCTTAAAGGAACAGTCATTCGTCGTTCAGTCGTCGGTCCGGATGGATGTTCCGCGCTGGATGTCTTCAGGATCCTGCCGCTTCGCTCCGGATGGAAGAAGATCGAAGATGCCGCCTGGATGATGACTTCAATCGGATGGAAGATCCTCTTCTGCCCCGCTTGGATGAAGACTTTGACCGGATCATGGACCTCTTCAGCCCCCGCTTGGGCTTGGATCAGGACATCGGAGGAGCTCTTCAGGACGGATCGGTGAACCTGGATGGTGAAGACAAGGTAGGAAGATCTTCAGGGGCTTAGTGTTAGGTTTATTTAAGGGGGGTTTGGGTTAGATTAGGGGTATGTGGGTGGTGGGTTGTAATGTTGGGGGGGGTATGGTATGTTTTTTTTTACAGGCAAAAGAGCTGAAATCCTTGGGGCATGCCCCGCAAAGGGCCCTGTTCAGGGCTGGTAAGGTAAAAGAGCTTGTAACTTTTTTAATTTAGAATAGGGTAGGGAATTTATTATTTTGGGGGGCTTTGTTATTTTATTAGGGGGCTTAGAGTAGGTGTAATTAGTTTAAAATTGTTGTAATATTTTTATTATGTTTGTAAATATTTTTTTATTTTCTGTAGCTTAGATCTTTTTTATTTTTTGTACTTTAGCTAGTTTATTTAATTGTATTTATTTGTAGCAATTGTGTTTAATTAATTTATTGATAGTGTAGTGTTAGGTTAATTGTAGGTAATTGTAGGTAGTTTATTTAATTATTTTATTGATAGGGTAGTGTTAGGTTTAATTATATCTTAGGTTAGGATTTATTTTACAGGTAAATTTGTTATTATTTTAACTAGGTAACTATTAAATAGTTCTTAACTATTTAATAGCTATTGTACCTGGTTAAAATAATTACAAAGTTACCTGTAAAATAAATATTAATCCTAAAATAGCTATAATATAATTAGAATTTATATTGTAGCTATATTAGGATGTATTTTACAGGTAAGTATTTAGCTTTAAATAGGAATCATTTATTTAATAAGAGTTAATTTATTTCGTTAGATAAAAATTATATTTAATTTAGGGGGGTGTTAGTGTTAGGGTTAGACTTAGCTTTAGGGGTTAATACATTTATTAGAATAGCGGTGAGCTCCGGTCGGCAGATTAGGGGTTAATAATTGAAGTTAGGTGTCGGCGATGTTAGGGAGGGCAGATTAGGGGTTAATACTATTTATGATAGGGTTAGTGAGGCGGATTAGGGGTTAATAACTTTATTATAGTAGCGCTCAGGTCCGCTCGGCAGATTAGGGGTTAATAAGTGTAGGCAGGTGTCGGCGACGTTGAGGGGGGCAGATTAGGGGTTAATAAATATAATATAGGGGTCGGCGATGTTAGGGCAGCAGATTAGGGGTACATAGGGATAACGTAGGTTGCGGCGGTTTACGGAGCGGCAGATTAGGGGTTTAAAAAAATATGCAGGGGTCAGCGATAGCGTGGGCGGCAGATTAGGGGTTAATAAGTGTAAGGCTAGGGGTGTTTAGACTCGGGGTACATGTTAGGGTGTTAGGTGCAGATATAGGAAGTGTTTCCCCATAGGAAACAATGGGGCTGCGTTAGGAGCTGAACGCTGCTTTTTTGCAGGTGTTAGGTTTTTTTTCAGCTCAAACAGCCCCATTGTTTCCTATGGGAGAATCGTGCACGAGCACGTTTTTGATGCCGGCCGCGTCCGTAAGCAGCTCTGGTATCGAGAGTTGCATTTGCGGTAAAAATGCTCTACGCTCCTTTTTTGGAGCCTAACGCAGCATTTGTTTGAACTCTCGATACCAGAGTTAAATTTATGGTGCGGCCAGAAAAAAACCCGCGGAGCGTTAACAGCCCTTTTACCGCCGAACTCTAAATCTAGGCCTTAGTTTCCTCTCAGAGCAGGCCACCATACAACTTATGCCCAGAAAAGTATAGACACTCTGTATTTATAATTGACAAAGAAATGTCTAGTTGGAGCACGCATAACAGGTGTTAAGGCACAAACTTTTACTCTCACGAGGGGCGTAGAAGGACTTAACATAGAGAAGATTGACTTAACACCAACACCCCCTATGCAAAGACTAAATGCAACTGTGCCCTAATAGTGTACATTAGCTCCTGTAAAATGAGTAAAGTAAAGTTAATTTGTTTAAAGAACCCGTTGATTAATAAGTGCTTAAAACCACTAATGATATTTATGTTTGACAGCTCTAAGGTTGCCATCCCGGGGGCGAAAGGACCCTTCCCTCTGGTACAGTTCTAGATTAGTTTAAACATTTGTACAAATAACTCAAAGTTAACTGTGTACAATAGTATTGTTTGTTAATCCTTTTGCCCTTTCTTTTCTTTTTCTCTCTTCTTACCTACTCTCACATCTTCCCCCTATTGCTTATAACCGTATAGGATATAACATTATAGTGTTATTGTGATTGTTGACCTATATTGTTTTCTCTCCTTACCCTTTCCCCTCTGACTCCCTCTTCATACGAAGCGACTAGAAGAGTCGCAGCCCACAACTGCGAAAGCAGCGGACTCCGATGACCTAGACGACTTATAGCGGTAACGTACTTTGCAGTCACTCCACAACACCTAAGCCAAACATGTACAAACAGGTAGATAAACACAAAGTGAACATTATTACCATCAATGTAAAAGGCTTCAACATTCCCCAAAAGAGGTCAATGATCCTAAATGATTTGTACAAACAAAAGGGGGCAATCATTCTCCTACAGGAGACACATTATAAAAAAGGAAAAGAGCCAAAATGGAACCATCACAAATATACTTCAGCACACTTCTCATCCATTCAATCAGGAAAAGGCGGAACAGGCATATTGATTAGGCACAACATACCCCTACAGATCCTGAACATCGAAAAGGACACAGACGGGAGGTACATGATATTAACGGGGTTACTGCATAGTAGGCCGATTACACTAGTGAACGCATACTTCCCTAACAAACAACAATTAGCATTCATGCGTAGACTATCAGCGACAATACTAGACAACACTAAAGGCATAGTAATAATAGGAGGAGACTTTAATGTACCGCTCAACCCTGAGGTAGATACATCAGAGGGGGTCTCGAGCATAGCTAACAAAGTTATAAGGGGTATAAATCACCAATTACATTCCCTAAACTTACATGATACCTGGCGCACCATCCACCCAACTGTCAGGGATTACACATTCTTCTCCCACCCACACAAAGTGTACTCGCGTATTGATTATATTTTAATAGACTCAACAGGTGTCAACATTTTGCCTCTCACTATACCTTTAAGGCAAGTTCTCCTCCCCAAACACATTCCTATTTAGACACCTCTTTTCCCAGAAATCATTGCTTGATTATTGAAAGAGGAATAGGAGACCACTTCCAGTCTCTCTAACTTCTATAGATAAAGAAGCCTAACCTTATCCTGTATTGAAGTTTTACATTTACTTAACACTTATTAATTCCTTTGTTATTAAGGAATTTCTGTTAATTGTATTTTTACTCCTTTCATTTGTGGAGTCAATACACTTTGAAAGTCTTCAGCTGCGTGTATCTGCAGCACTCTCAGAATCAACCCGGAACGGAGACACAGGCTGTGGGTGACGTCATCACCACTCTCACTGCGCACCACGCCTGAGTCGAAGGCTTTCTGTTCTCTCTGAACGCTGCTCAACCGCTCTGGCAATAGACGCTTTGAACTCTCTGCTTCTAGTGACACAAGCAACCTCTGTAAAATCACAATCAGCTCTAGTAACAGGTATGTGCACCAACGTAATCTGAATTTAGCATGCTAGGACAAAACTTTATTGTAATGCATTACTGAAATAACTATCATCTCTGAGGAACATTAATCAATCCTTGCAAGTTCCACTATTTCCTGTCTGGGATCACTTTAAAGGATTATAAATTGTGATCTAACTCAATTTTTTCATATAATGTGCAGTAACTTTTGATTATTGGCTCTAATAATTTTTGATAGAGTTAATGTGTTAATATTCACTAAACCACCAATGATGAAATATCAAATTAGGTTTTTTAATACATACAATATAGTATTCATTTTCTCTTAACTCATCAATTAGAGTTTAACACTACTACTGAGAGTCATAGTTGTGACATTTATCACGAATCTACAATAAACTTTGTAATCATACAGGTTCCTAATACTTAAGTCATGGTATTAATGGAGATTATGATTACATACATTTTAAACACTTAAATCTTGAAACATTGATACTGAACTGTTTTCTCACAGAATAATCAAGCCTATTAAAAATAAATTTAATATTTATTCTAGACACAGATTTTTAGGTCAACATGGATCCCATAGAAATGGCAAACCAAGTCACCTCTTTAAATCAAAAGGTGGAAATTTTGGCTCAATGTTTAACCGAATTAAAAAATGAGAACAGCAGTCTAAAACAAATTATAAATGAATTAGTGACCCAAAAAGCTAATGGGACACTTGAACCACAGGTTAATCCCCCTACTCCATTCGCAGGAGACCGCACAAAATTTCGTGAATATAAGAACGCTTGTTTACTTCTATTCACTTTGAAACCTCGTACCTACCGTACTGAAAAGATCAAGGTTTTTACAGCTATTTCCTACCTATCTAGGGAGCCAAGAGTTTGGGCAGACAGATTCCTTGAGACAGAGGATCCGATTCTGAATTCACTAGAGAACTTCTTTCAAACAATGGCCATCCTTTATGATGATATAAACAAACAACAAACTGCCGAACACAGACTAAGAACCCTTAAACAGGGAAAAAGACCAGTAGAAGATTACATAGCGGATTTTCAGCTATGGGCCACGGATTCAGAGTGGAATACAGTCAGTTTGAAGAACCAGTTCCGTATAGGATTATCTGAATATTTAAAGGATGAACTGTCTAGGGTAGAGTTCCCTGACAGCTTGGATGCATTGATTAAATTGTGCATATCCATGGATAGGAGGTTTCGTGAAAGGAAGACTGAAAAGCATACTTATGATACAACACCCAAAAGATCATTCCATACTTATCAAGAAAAAACCTATTCAAATCCTATACCAATGGAAATAGGTACCATTCATGGACCTCTGACCCAGGAAGAAAAACAAAGGAGAAGATCAGCTAATCTATGCCTATATTGTGCAAACAAAGATCACGATGTTGCCTCCTGCCCAATCCTAACTCGTCAGAAGAAGGGTAAGTTAACTTTTAATTGTGCATGTGAAAAACTAAAACACCCTTCACACTTATCCTTAACATTGTCTTTACAGTGGGACAATCAACAACTTCAGAACGAAGCCATTATTGATTCCGGTGCTGATGGTATATTTCTTTTTGTGTCAATAGTAAAACACAATAAAATACCAATTATGCAGAAAACCTCTCCTGTCTTTGTAAGGGTAATAGATGGTACTCAGATCTTAAAGGGACCTATCACTCACCACACAATACCATTGTTAACCATCTCACCAGATGGACACAAAGAATATCTATCATATGATATTATTCCAAGTTCAATTCATCCCATAGTTCTTGGATTACCATGGTTACAAAAACATAACCCATCCATAGATTGGTCCCAAAATAATGTTACCTTCACCTCACAATATTGTTTAAAGACATGTTATCCATAGGTAAATATAGGACACATAAGTTCTGCATTACCACATGAATATTATGATTTTAATGATGTCTTTAACCTAAAAAATGCTGAATCACTGCCGCCTCATAGGCATTTTGATTGTCCGATTGACACCAAACCTGGGGTAGAGATACCGTCAGGAAAAATTTTCCCACTATCACAAAAAGAATTGAAACATCTAAGAGATTATTTGGATGAAAACCTAAGAAAAGGTTTTATATCCCCATCATCCTCACCAGTTGCTTCTGCAATCTTCTTTGTCAGCAACAAAGATGGCACACTCAGACCCATAATAGATTACCGCGCACTAAACGCTGTAACCATAAAAAATAGATACCCATTACCACTCATCCCGGAAATAATTGAACGTCTCACTGGAGCAACCATATTCACTAAACTAGATCTAAAAGGTGCATACAATTTAATACATATGAGATCCGGAGATGAGTGGAAAACAGCTTTCAAAACAAGATATGGGCTATTTCAATACAACGTTATGCCTTTTGGTCTAACGAATGCTCCTGCCACATTCCAGTTCTTTATAAATGAAATCTTCAAAGAACTAATGGATGTGTGCGTAATTGTTTATTTGGATGATATACTAGTTTATTCTAAATCTATAGAAGAACATAGGAAACATGTAAGATGGGTTCTCTCTACTCTACGTGATCATCAGTTATACGCCAAAATGGAAAAATGCCAGTTCCACAAAGATACCATAACATTTTTGGGATATATAATCTCTCCCAAAGGTATTGAGATGGATCAGGAAAAGGTCACAGCCATAATCAATTGGCAAACACCCACTACCTTGAAATCCCTTCAAGGATTTCTAGGTTTCTCAAATTTTTACAGAAAATTCATAAATCATTATTCAACCATTGTTCAACCCTTAACCCGACTTACAGGGAAACAAAAATTAGTTTGGGATACCAAGGCAGAACATGCTTTTCACACTTTAAAGGAGAAATTCACAACAGCTCCTATTTTAAGTTTACCTAATCCAGACTTGCCATACACTTTACAGGTAGATGCTTCCAATATTGGAATTGGAGCTATACTCTTACAACCTGGAAATCAAGATAATCATCTCCATCCTATCGCCTTTTCTCGAAGACTAACTCCTGCCGAGACAAACTATTCTATAGGCGATAAGGAATTACTAGCGATGAAATCAGCAATGGAGCATTGGCGACATCTCTTGGAGGGAACTACAATCCCTTTCCAGGTTTATACAGATCATAAAAATCTTCAGTACCTGAAGAAAAATAAAACTCTCTCTTCAAGACAGGTACGGTGGGCTCTGTTTTTGGATAGGTTTAATTTTTTACTTACCCATATACCAGGTACAAAGAATGTAACAGCAGACGCTCTGTCTCGATCTTTTGATTCAACAGAAGACACTCAAATTAAGGCCTATATTATTCCACCAACTAAAATCATTGCTGCAGCAGTCCTAGAGACATCTGACATTTACCAAGCACAACATTTGGATCCTGATATTCCACCAATTTGTACTCCAGATTCTGAGTCTAGATTATATTTGAATGATGGATTGATATATGTTCCATCAACTCTAAGGAACCAGATCATCCAACAACATCATGATACCCCTTTAGCCGGACATCCAGGCATTGAAAAAACTACTGAACTTATCAGTAGGGAATATTGGTGGCCACAGATGAAAACTGCCATTCACACTTATATAATAAATTGTCAAACCTGCGCAAAGAAAAAGAAGGTACATCATAAGCCTTACAGACTTTTATTGCCTCTACCCATACCCATAAAACCTTGGGATATGATAGCAATTGATTTTATTGTAGACTTACCCATCTCAAATGGTCACAATACCATAATGGTTGTAGTAGACCATTTAACTAAATTGGCTCATTTTATTCCATTAAAGAGAACACCAACTGCATACACAACTGCAAAAGTCTTCCATAGTCATATTGTCAGATTACATGGTTTACCAGCCTCCATTGTAACAGATCGTGGAAGTCAATTCACTTCTAAATTTTGGAAATTCTTATGCAAGACCTTGTAGATCACACTAAGACTGACAACTGCTTTCCATCCTCAGTCTAATGGTCTAACGGAACATCTGAACCAGACTCTCGAACAATATTTGAGATGTTTCATCTCATCTCAACAAGATGATTGGTATGATTACTTACCTAGCGCTGAATTCGCTTACAATAATTCAGTCAGCTCCTCATCCAAAATCTCTCCATTTTTCGCTACTTATGGTTTTCATCCACGTACTTATCCAAACTCACTTACATGTTCTCAATCTCCATCAGTATCCAATTACACTGAATCTTTGAAAAACATCATGGAATCATTACAGGACCATCTGGTTACTGCTAAAGAAACTCAGAAAAAATACTTTGACAAGAAAAGACTACCATCTCCGGAATACAAACCTCAAGATATGGTATGGTTATCTACGAGGAACCTCAAATTACCGGTCCCGAGTAAAAAACTGGCAGATCAGTACATTGGTCCATTCCCGATTCTCAAGATAATCAATGAGAATGCGGTGACTTTAAAATTACCTCCCACTATGAGAATTCACCCCTCATTCCATGTATCATTATTAAAACCGTTTATGGGTACCACAATTCCTTCTACTGACGCCACTCTTCTCACCTTACCTGATCCTCTGGATTATGAAGTTGATGAGATCCTGGACTCTAGAGTTCGTAGGAGGAAGCTCGAGTACCTAGTACATTGGAAAGATTATGGTGATGATGAGAACTTGTGGGTTATTTACGTGACTTGAATGCTCCTGATTTGTTGAGGGAGTTTCATATTCGTTTTCCCTGTAAACCTGGTCCTCAGGTTACTGGGAGGGGCTCTTGAATGGGGGGATCTGTCAACATTTTGCCTCTCACTATACCTTTAAGGCAAGTTCTCCTCCCCAAACACATTCCTATTTAGACACCTCTTTCCCCAGAAATCATTGCTTGATTATTGAAAGAGGAATAGGAGACCACTTCCAGTCTCTCTAACTTCTATAGATAAAGAAGCCTAACCTTATCCTGTATTGAAGTTTTACATTTACTTAACACTTATTAACTCCTTTGTTATTAAGGAATTTCTGTTAATTGTATTTTTACTCCTTTCATTTGTGGAGTCAATACACTTTGAAAGTCTTCAGCTGCGTGTATCTGCAGTACTCTCAGAATCAACCCGGAACGGAGACACAGGCTGTGGGTGACGTCATCACCACTCTCACTGCGCACCACGCCTGAGTCGAAGGCTTTCTGTTCTCTCTGAACGCTGCTCAACCGCTCTGGCAATAGACGCTTTGAACTCTCTGCTTCTAGTGACACAAGCAACCTCTGTAAAACCACAATCAGCTCTAGTAACAGGTATGTGCACCAACGTAATCTGAATTTAGCATGCTAGGACAAAACTTTATTGTAATGCATTACTGAAATAACTATCATCTCTGAGGAACATTAATCAATCCTTGCAAGTTCCACTATTTCCTGTCTGGGATCACTTTAAAGGATTATAAATTGTGATCTAACTCAATTTTTTCATATAATGTGCAGTAACTTTTGATTATTGGCTCTAATAATTTTTGATAGAGTTAATGTGTTAATATTCACTAAACCACCAATGATGAAATATCAAATTAGGTTTTTTAATACATACAATATAGTATTCATTTTCTCTTAACTCATCAATTAGAGTTTAACACTACTACTGAGAGTCATAGTTGTGACATTTATCACAAATCTACAATAAACTTTGTAATCATACAGGTTCCTAATACTTAAGTCATGGTATTAATGGAGATTATGATTACATACATTTTAAACACTTAAATCTTGAAACATTGATACTGAATTGTTTTCTCACAACAGGATTAGCTCTAGTGGACAGTATCTCTATCCTACCTATCACATGGTCGGATCACTTACCTGTTAAGTGTAAAATTTCTTGGCCAGATAGCCCAATCACTCCATACATGTGGAAATTAGATGACAGCCTACTAGAACACCCACTAATAAAACCAAAATTGGAGAAAGCCTTAGCTGAATACTTCCAATTAAACACTCAGCCAGATATCGCATGGACACAGATATGGGAGGCTCACAAATGTGTCTTAAGGGGCGACCTGTTGAAACACAAAGCAAATATAATAAAACAAAACAGATGCAAATATGAATCCCTACTAAAAACACTGCAACAACTAGAAAGAGACCACAAAAAAGACCCAAAATGCGCAAACACCCTAAGACACCTCACGCAAACAAGGAAGAAACTAAATGATTTCCTCCAGCAGGAACAGCAAAAATGGGCTCTGCTCCTGCAGCAGAAATACTATGATCAAGGAAATAAAGCGGGCAGACTACTAGCCAGAGCCCTAAAACTCAAACAGCTCAAGACACACATACATCACCTCAAAAACAAATCAGGCCTAATTAAACACGACAGCATATCCATAGCAGAAGAATTCCGCACATACTATTCTGCATTATACAACATAACAGCAGATAATAGCAGCACAGACAGAACAGAAAGCAAACAAAGGGCCATAGAGAAATACCTAGAAAAAGTCACACTGCCCAAACTAAATGAGGAACAAACGCGACAATTAGATTCGCCAATTACCACAATTGAGATACTGGCCGCAATAAAATCATTACCCTCAGGGAAAAGCCCGGGCCCAGCTGGCTTTAGTGCTAAATATTACAAAAAGTTTGCCCAAATCTTAGCACCCAAAATGGCAAAAATGTTTGCCACACTGGAGATATCTGGTGGCTTCCCTAGAGAGATGCTGGAGGCATATATCACTGTCCTCCCCAAACCGGGCAGACCCCCAGATAGGCCTGAAAACTTTAGGCCAATATCCCTCCTGAATGTGGACATCAAGATATTTGCCAGAGTTATGGCGGATAGATTGAATGTCGTACTTCCATCTTTAATAACACCAGATCAAGTGGGATTCATACCGGGGAGGGAGGCTAGGGATAACACCCTGAAAGTCATGCAGTTAATGACACTGGCACGAAGCACCCATCAGGAGATGGCCTTGTTTTCGACCGATGCCGAAAAAGGCCTTCGACAGGGTGGACTGGGATTTTCTCTCTATACACAGACCCCACAGCCAAAGTAAAAACTAACACAGTCCTATTGTATTCTTTTCACATTAAAAATGGCAAAAGGCAGGGTTGTCCCCTGTCGCCCATTTTATTCGTGCTGTCCATAGAAGTCCTAGCATGTAAAATTAGAGCAGACCCAAAAATAAAAGGCATCCAGACTCAATCAAGCGAATACAAACTTGCGATGTATGCAGACGACATACTGCTTACACTCACTGACCTTGAAACATCCATCCCAACACTTCTAGACACAATACAAGAATACGTAGGTGTATCAAATTTTCATCTCAATCTCTCTAAATCAGAGTTACTAAACATAACAGCCACAACACAGACTATAAACAAAATCAAGCGCGACAGTCCCCTTCGGATCCAACAAACACAGATCAAATATCTAGGAATATTTTTGACCAAAGATCCCGCAAGTTTATTTACAGCAAATTACAAAATGTTGCAAAAAAATATAATAAGTGACCTGTCGGGATGGGAAAATAAGACATTGTCATGGTTAGGGCGCATACATGTGATAAAAATGAACGTCCTCCCCCGCGTGCTATACACCTTGAAGACACTTCCCATAGCACTTCCCAAAGAATACCTAAGTCAGTTACAAAATCAGATTGACAAATTTATCTGGAATGGGATACAACCCAGAGTGTCGAGAAAGACACTTTACCTGCCCAGGGAGAGAGGTGGTTTGGGACTACCCGACATGCAAACATACAGACTGGCAGCTTTGTTACAGAGAATCATAGATTGGAGCCACAATTCCGACAATAAGCAATGGGTACAAGTAGATAGAGAAGTATTGAGGCTGGAAAATGTGGGATGTATGGCTTGGCTAGGCCCGGCGCAAAGACCGGATACCATACAGGATTTCCCACTACTGAAAGAGCTTTTCGCCCAATGGGATAAGTTAACTAACACAAGCACACATGTCACATCAAGGCCCTCACCCCTAAATCCGATTGTACATAACCCAGATTTGCCCTTCATACCAACTTTTAAAGCGGAGAAGCCAGACACAATACAGTTAAAAGACTGCACACTAAAGAGCATAGCACCAAGAGGAAAGTTAATATCACAGCGAGACTGAACAAATAAATTCGGTGACAACCCAATGAACTGGAACATTCGTGCCCAGACCACTCACTTCTTAACCACGCACAAACAACAACAAGACATGGTGCGCCAGCTAACACTATTTGAAACACTTTGCACAACGACAAACTACCCAAGGCATACTTTATCCTCAGACACTCTCCCCACATGCTGTCATAAATGGACCAAAGAGCTAGGCTTAAATATCACCCACAAAGAATGGCTAGGGATCTTCAATAATCACAAAAAAGCCTCAGTGTCAGCGAAAATACAAGAAATGAACTATAAACTTTTATCAAGATGGTACTTCACTCCACGGCGACTTAAATTTTTTTATAAACATACTAATGGCCTGTGTTGGAGGGGGTGCGGCGCGCAGGCAGATATGCTGCAAATTTGGTGGGGTTTGCGACAGAGTGAGACCATATTGGGAGGCAGTAGTTGCACAAATTAATAAAGTACTAGCGACTGATATGCAAGTGACACCGGGACTATTACTGTTCCACAAACTTCTAAACACTAGGGACGACATAAAACAATCACTTCTATATATAATGCTAAATAGCGCCAAAACCTTGATACCCAAAAAGTGGAAATCACCCTAAGTTCCCGATATAGAGGCTTGGAAGACACAGGTTGAGAACCTGCTTGTTCTGGAAAGATATCACTTCCTCAAGTCGGACAAGCATGAATACATGATGATGAGGTGGACTGCAAATAAAAACAGCTAAAAAACACCTTAGAATGCCTATAGCCACCCCTGCACTCTGTATGGACACACATTAATATCACATAACACAAAAGCCGAAACACTTGTTTAAAATAGATCACGACAGGGTCACTGGAGTCCACGGTAACTGACACGAAGGGTGTCATATATTCAACTTAAACACCATACCCCTTCTTTCCCATCTACCCCCCCCCTCCCCACCTACTCTTCCTTCAATCTCACTTCTATTAAGATGATATTGCAATAAGAAATCTATGATTAACAATTCTTTAATAACATGTACCTGGCTTACCATCTACAGTACTTCAATAGTTCTCAATGTAGCGATGAAAACGGAAAATGAAGAACTAAAATTAGTGGAAAGACATCAGTAATGAATGCCATCACTGACCCTGTGGTTTTCCATTATAAGGTTAATTTAGACTGAAACATACTTGATAACGAACCCTAAGACTTTGTAAGTTATCCTTTTATTTCTTTAAGACATATTTTGTGAGGGTACCTATTGTAAACCCCAATCTGCATTTAAGATGTCTGTGAAACTTATAATTCAATAAAGTTCTTTGGAAAAAACAAACAAAAAAAAAAACCTAACACTAACCCATGAAGATCCACTTACAGTTTTTAAGATCCGACATCCATCCTCAACAAAGCCGGGAGAAGTTCTCATCGAAATGGCAAGAAGTCCTCAATGAAGCCAAGAGAAGTCTTCATTCAAGTCAGGAGAAGTAGTCCTCCAGACGGGCAGAAGTCTTCATCCAGACGGCATCTTCTATCTTCATCCATCCGGCGCGGAGCGAGTCCATCTTCAGGACATCTGACGCGGAGCATCCTCTTCTTCCGACGAATGAAGGTTCCTTTAAGTGACGTCATCCAAGATGGTGTCCCTTAGATTCCGATTGGCTGATAGAATTATATCAGCCAATCGGAGTTAAGGTTGAAAAAATCCTATTGGCTGATGCAATCCGCCAATAGGATTTAACTTGCATTCTGTTCCAATCAGCCAATAGAATGCAAGCTCAATCCTATTGGCTGATTGGATCAGCCAATAGGATTGAAGTTCAATCCTATTGGCTGATTGCATCAGCCAATAGGATTTTTTCAACCTTAATTCCGATTGGCTGATAGAATTCTATCAGCCAATCGGAATCTAAGGGACGCCATCTTGGATGACGTCACTTAAAGGAACCTTCATTTGTCGGGTAGTCATCGGAAGAAGAGGATGCTCCGCATCAGATGTCTTGAAGATGAACCCGCTCCGCACCGGATGGATGAAGATATAAGATGCCGTCTGGATGAAGACTTCTGCCCGTCTGGAGGACCACTTCTCCAGGCTTAAATGAAGATTTCTCCTGGCTTAGTTGAGGACTTCTTGCCGCTTCAATGAGGACTTCTCTCGGCTTCGCTGAGGATGGATGTCGGATCTTCAAAACTGTAAGTGGATCTTCAGGGGTTAGTGTTAGGTTTTTTTAAGGGTTTATTGGGTGGGTTTTATTTTTAGGTTAGGGCTTTGGGCTGCAATAGAGCTAAATGCCCTTTTAAGGGCAATGCCCATCCAAATGCCCTTTTCAGGGCAATGGGGAGCTTAGTTTTTTTAGTTAGGGTTTTATTTGGGGGGTTTGGTTGTGTGGGTGGTGGGTTTTACTGTTGGGGGGGTTGTTAGTATTTTTTTTTTACAGGTAAAGAGCTGATTTCTTTGGGCTAATACCCTGCAAAAGGCCCTTTTAAGGGCTATTGGTAGTTTAGTTTAGGCTAGGGTTTTTTATTTTGGGGGGGCTTTTTTTATTTTGATAGGTGTAATTCGTTTAAATATCTTGTAATTTGTTTTTTTATTTTGTGTAATTTAGTATTTGTTTTTGTAATTTAGGTCATTTTATTTAATTTAGGTAATTGTATTTAATTTAGGTAATTTATTTAATTGTAGTGTAGTGTTAGGTGTTAGTGTAACTTAGGTTAGGTTTTATTTTACAGGTAAATTTGTATTTATTTTAGCTAGGTAGTTATTAAATAGTTAATAACTATTTAGTAACTATTTTACCTAGTTAAAGTAAATACAAACTTGCCTGTAAAATAAAAATAAACCCTAAGCTAGATACATTGTAACTATTAGTTATATTGTAGCTAGCTTAGGGTTTATTTTACAGGTAAGTATTTAGTTTTAAATAGGAATTATTTCGTTATTAATAGTAGGTTTTATTTAGATTTATTTTAATTATATTTGTTAGGGGGTGTTAGGGTTAGGGTTAGACTTAGGTTTAGGGGTTAATAATTGTAGGTAGGTGGCGGCGATGTTAGGGGCGGCAGATTAGGGGTTAATAATATTTAACTAATGTTTGTGATGCTGGGTTTAGGGGTTAATATGTTTATTATAGTGGCAGCAATGTCCAGAGCGGCAGATTAGGGGTTAATAATTTTATTTTAGTGTTTGCGATGTGGGAGGGCCTCTGTTTAGGGATTAATAGGTAGTTTATGGGTGTTAGTGTACTTTTTAGCACTTTAGTTATGAGTTTTATGCTACAGCTTTGTAGTGTAAAACTCATAACTACTGACTTTAGAATGCGTTACGAATCTTGACGGGATAGGGTGTACCACTCACTTTTTGGCCTCCCAGGAATAGCTTATAATACCGGCGTTATGGAAGTCCCATTGAAAAAAGACTATACGCACATTGCGTAAGTTGATTTGCGTTAAGGCCAAAAAAGTGTGCGGTGCTCCTAAACCTGCGACTCGTAATATCAGCGGTAGTGAAAAAGCAGCGTTATAACCTGATAACGATGCTTTTTCACTATAACGCAAAACTTGTAATCTAGCCGATAGTTTTTATTTCATACTCACATTTTTGGCATTGGAAAGTAAAGAACATCATTCTTGTCTTTAGGAACAGGGTTTCTCTTGAGTTTCATGTCTTTGAAATTGTGAGTTAAGTATTTGCCATTAAGTCTTGTTTGTTTAAAACTGCAATCTTCTTTTAAATAAACTGAGCAAAGGAAAAAAAAATGTTCTGTACAGTGACAAAGATTTGGAAATCACATTGTGTACAGTGAGAGTGGGTGTTTGAAACTGTGGTCTATACAGTGAGTTGTGCAATTTTGGACTATCTTTAAAAGCTGGACACAATTTACAGTGTGAGAACTGTTAAAAGCCCATTTTAGAAGATGAGACAAGTTGTGGCCTCTTTCTTCTTATGGAAATAAATATCCAACACTGTTCTTCATGATTTTAGATGAAAATCTTGTCAACACGGAAAATCAGTTTTTTTAAAAGGATTTGAAAAATACATAAAATAATAAAAAAAAATCAAACATGTCCAGTATACAAATAATGTCCATATACAAATGGCAATTATATTGTTTAACACTTATAAAGAACACTCTATCCAAAACAGACAAAGGGGTCAATTTATCAAGCTCCCTACAGAGCTTGATGCCCTGTGCTTCCGGCGAGCCTTCTGGCTCGCCAGGAAACAGAAGTTATAAAGCAACGGCTTAAAGACCACTGCTCCATAACCTGTCCGCCTGCTCTGAGGCGGCGGACAGAAATCAACCCGATCGCATACGATTAACACAAGATTAGCCACGAATCTGCAGGGGGCGGCATTGCACCTGCAGTTCACAAGAACTGCTGGTGCAATGATAAATGCTGACAACATATGCTACATCGTATCATGTCCATCCGCACTTTAATAAATTGAACCCACAGACTCCATTAACCCCTTTAATCCATTTCTAATAGAGATCAAATGTTGTCTGTGTTTGACTCTAAAAGGTTGTGATCACTTTGTTAATGAAAACAAAAAATAACAGCTATTACCATTTTTTACAACATTGGGGATAAAAACCAGAAGCATTGGAATTTACCCAATGGTTTTTAATTTGCACCATGAAAACACTTAGATCCTATCACCAAAACATCTTTTGCACAAGTTTTTTAAATGATTTGAGAATGCATCAATTTAAGAGCCTTAACCATGTGAGAAACAATTTTAGACACTTTTGAATGGCACTTCTTGATTTTTTTTGTTTATAATGTTTCTAAGCATGCTCAGTTTGCATGTTAATATATAAGATTGCATGATTTTGCCTATGATTAAATAGTCAAAATATTGATGAATTCTCACAAAGTATGATCATCAAAACACTCATTTATGGTTTTACTTGTGTTTGGATATTTAATAAAATGTTAAATTTAGAATTACTTGAAATTATAGAATTGATCTTGACGTATTTTTAGCTAAATCAAAAAGCTGCACTCCATTTGACTGTATCTTATGCTCCTATGAGGCCTATTTATTATCAAGCCGTCAACCGCAAATACGCTGGAATTCCGCAGCGTAATTGTGGAGAGCTTGATTCGCCTTAGCTATCAAATCCTACAGACCGGCAAAAGTAAAAATTTGTGACGTAACATACGATCCTCCGGTCTCAGTCCGACACAGATCGATGCTTACGTCATTACAGATGTTCCGAATGCAAATTCGGGCACTATCTGACTAATTTTGCTAGTTAACAAATTCCTAGCAGGTACACTCACCACTATTCCGGCCCAGCGAACCTGCTTTTCAATCCGCCACCCTGGAGGCAGCGGATGCCATAGGAATCAATAGGAGTCTGAAAGCAACGAAAGCTTATGTTCGCTGCTGCCCGATATCCCATTAATTCCTATAGGAAAATAAAACTTATGTTTACACCTAACACCCTAACATATACCCCGAGTCTAAGCACCCCTAATATGCCGCCCCCTACACCGCCGCCACCTCATTATACTTATTAACCCCTAATCTGCCGCCCCGCCACCGCCGCCACCTACATTATACTTATTAACCCCTATTCTGCCGTCCCGACACCGCCGACACCTAAATAAAAGTTATTAACCCCTATCCCGCCACTCCCGGTCCCAACCACAAGTAAATAAATGTATTAACCCCTAAACCCCTGGCCTCCCACATCACTAGCACTAACTAAACCTATTAACCCCTAAACCGTCAGCCCCCACATCGCCATAAACTAAATTAAACTCTCAACCCCTAAACCTAACAACCCGCTAACTTTATATGAAATATTAACTCATCCATATCTTATAATAAATTTAAATTTACCTTTAGATTTAAATTAAACTATATTAAACTAATAATTAAACTTCCCTAACTATTATACTAAAATTACATTAAAGGGACAGTAAAGTCAAAAATAAACTTTTATGATTCATATAGAGCATTCAATGTTAGACAACTTTCCAATTTACTTCTATTATCAAATTTGCTTCGTTATTTTGGTATCTTTTATTGAAGAGTAAAACTAGGTAGGCTCATAAGAGCTCAGGAGTGTGCACGTGTCTTTAGTACTCTATGGCAGCAATGTTTTGCAACATTGTAAAACAAAACTACAAATAATGTTGCAAAACACTGCTGTCATAGATTACTAAAGACACGTGCACACTCCTGTGCTCTTATGAGCCTACCTAGTTTTACTCTTCAATAAAAGATACCAAAATAACGAAGCAAATTTGATAATAGAAGTAAATTGGAAAGTTGTCTAACATTGAATGCTCTATAACTGTTATACTAAAATTACATTAAACTATATTAAACTAATAATGAACCTACCCTGTTATACTAAAATTACATTAAACTACAAATTAAATTAACTATATTATATATTTAAACACATAACCCTACTCAAATAATTTAAATCTACACTAAAAAATTACTAAGTTACAAAAAACTAACAACTAAGTTACCAAAAATAACAAACACTAAGTTACACAAAAAATAAACACTAAGTTACAAAAAATAAAAAAGAAATTATCAAAGATCTAAACTAATTACACCTAATCTAAGGGCCCTATGAAAATAAAAAAGCCCCCGAAAAATAAAAAAACCCTAACCTACAATAAACTACAAATAGCCCTTAAAAGGGCCTTTTGCGGACACTAACCCCTGAAGATTCACTTACAGTTTTGAAGATCCGACATCCATCCTCCAAGAAGCCGGCAGAAGTCTTCATCCAAGCGGCCGAAGTCTTCCTCCAAGCCCGCAGAAGTCTTCACCCAGATGGCATCTTCTATCTTCGTCCATCCGACACGGAGCGGCTCCATCTTCAAGACATCCGACGCGGAGCATCCTCTTCATTCGACGTCTTCTTCCCGAATGAAGGTTCCTTTAAATGACATCATCCAAGATGGAGTCCCTTAGATTCCGATTGGCTTATAGAATTCTATCAGCCAATCGGAATTAAGGTTGAAAAAATCTTATTGGCTGTTGCAATCAGCCGATAGGATTGAGCTTTCATCCTAACGACTGATCAAATCAGCCAATAGAATGTGAGCTCAATCCTATTGTGATACTCTGTGATAACTCCGATATGACTGGTGAGTATTAAATCTTAATTAGTTATGAATAGAAGGTTTGGATCTCAATTGCAGTGAATACCTTACAAATTATGAGTTTGTTTCACCTTAGACTTTGTATTCAATGAGGATGAATACAGAACAACTGACAGTGAAAAGTTTTTAAGGTTTGTAGTTCAGCTGGGCACAATGTAACAACACAAAGGCTCCGGTGAGAGAATAGTCAAAGTTCCTGTTAGTAAGTACTGGCAAGTTGTTACCTTGTAACACTGAGAGAAAGAATGTACAGCCCTACTCTTACTTGCTGACAGGCTCCTGTTACACTGTTACAGTGTCGGCTGCTCCGGAGCTGAATGACATGTGTGTGATGTCACGAAGGGGGCGTGGCTAAGTTCCGGTGATACAATCCGGTTTTTCCTCTTAGTAGAAGCTTCGGTTTTCATCCGGTAAGAAGACTTGCAGCCAGGGAACAGCCACGATGTGCCTGAGGTGATGTGGCAAGTGGGAATCACTTGAGTAGATATCAGTCAGTGAGCTGAGTAACAAGTTGCGGTTCAGTATCGCATTAACAGCTGGAGGTTTTCGATAATGCTGTAGTTTGTTAGGAGTACTATATTCCTGGGTTCAGTAGTAGTCCAAGTGGCTTAGATAAGGAGAATATGATAAGTTACTTTCCTTAGAAACAACTGCACATATACCTGCTAGAAAGCAGTAACAATACTAAGCACCTGTTTACAGGAAACAGGATACTCTTATAGGCAAATTGGGAAGGGCTAGGCAATGAATGACAGGAGACCTGACATGACCCCCGACCTAAGCAAGCTGTCCCACAACTTGAGGCCGCGGACGATCCGTGTAACGCCTATGGAATTGCGCCACCAACTTGAGGAGTGGAAAGGTTAGAGGAGGGTTCCCAAGTGTTGTCTTCCTCGGTGTAGTTCTTCCAGCGCACCAAATATTGGAGTTCGCCCCTGAAAATCCTAGAGTCTACCAGACCTCCAACCTCATACTCCTGCAGATCTAGAGGAACTGATGTGGGAGACGGAATAGGAGTAGGTACTCTAGTTGGTTTTGCCGGTTTTAGTAGAGATACATGAAAGGTTGGATGAAGTTTCGTTGATGGAGGCAATGTTAAAGTTACTGCATTTTGGTTAATGATCTTGGCAATGGGAAAGGGTCCAATAAACAGACTGCCCAGTTTTTTACTGGGTACTTGCATTTTCAAATTCTTGGTGGACAGCCAAACGAGATCTCCTACATGATATGATGGTGAAGGTCTCCTACACAGATCATAGTACCGTTTTTGGGTCTCTTGTGCAGCAGTTATGTTGTGACGGATTTGCTTGAATATTTCAAGTAATGAATTATGGAACTCATCAACCAATGGTGAGGGTGATGGAGGTGAGTCAGTCAAGAGTATTTGAGGATGATATCCATAATTCACAAAGAACGGAGATAATTTAGTTGATGAATTGGTATTATTGTTATTAGCAAATTCTGCTAGATGAATGTGTTGAAGCCAGTCTTGTTGATGATGAGAACAATAGCAATGAATGTACTGTTCAAGCCATTGATTGCGTTTCTCAGTTTGGCCATTTGTCTGAGGATGGAATGAAGTGGAATATCTATGGTCTATTTGGAGTTTCTCACACAGTTTTCTCCAAAATTGAGATGTAAATTGGGTTCCACGATCAGTGGTGATTATATGTGGGATCCCGTGATGTTTGACAACATGTTTCATGAATAAATCTGCAGTTTCTGTAGAGGTGGGTAATTTGTGGAAGGGTAAAAAGTTACCCATCTTCGTAAAGAGATCTATGACTACCAGGATGGTGTTCTGTTTGCCAGAAGGAGGTAAGTCTACAATAAAGTCCATCCCTATATGTTCCCAAGATTTGGTAAATGGAGTGATAGGCAGTAATAGTCCATAAGGTTTCTGTCTTTCTGGTTTCGTAGTGACACAGACATGACAAGTGTCTACATACTCTAATATGGACCTCCTTATAGTTGGCCACCAAAATTGTCTTGCTATAATTGCTAAAGTTTTATCGCCCCCAGATGACCAGAGATGGGTGAATCATGGTATATTTTTAGTATGGGTTCAACTAAAATGTGAGGTAGATAAAGTTGATCACCGTGATAATATAAACAATTGGAATGCTTTGTTACCAAAGATTGAGGGATCTCCTTATCGTCGGTAAGGGCTTTGCGTAAAGATGTTAGAAAATCCTGTTGTGTTGTCAGATGTATAAATCATTCTGCTGGAATGATAGAAGAAGGATTTGTGGCTTGAATTGGTTTGATATCCTTCCTTGATAAAGCATTAGCATTGCCGTTCTTACTGGCTGGTCGATATATGATATGAAAATCAAAACGAGAGAAATAGAGGCTCCATCGAACCTGTCTTGCTGATAGAGTTTTGTTTTTTTGAAGAAACTCTAAATTTCTGTGGTCAGTATATATGATTATCGGAGTAGAAGTCCCCTCAAGAAGGTGTCTCCAGTGTTCCAAGGCATTTCTTATGGCCAGAAGCTCCTTGTCTCTGATGGAGTAATTCATCTCAGCAGCAGTCATTACCTTGGAATAGTAAGAAACTGGATGTATGGGGGAGTCTATTGTCTCTCTTTGTGAGAGTACTGCACCAATTGCAAAGTCGGAAGAATCCACTTCTAGGATATACTGCAGCTTTGGGTTTGGAAAACGTAGTATAGGTGCAGATGTAAATCGTTGTTTGAGGTATAGAAATGTTTCAGCAGCGCTAGGTGTCCAACGGAACAGAGTTGTTGAGCTAATAGGTTGTGTAAGAGGTTTTGCAATTTTGGAGTAATTTTTTATAAATTTTCTGTAATAATTTGCAAATCCTAAAAAACATTGCAATTCTTTTTTATTAGCGGGTTCTTTCCAATCTAAAACTGTCTGGACTTTGTTGTCTTTCATCTGGATCCCTGTTGGACTGATATGGTATCCAAGAAATGATACCTCCTTAGTATGGAACAAACATTTTTCCGACTTAGCGTATAGTTGATGGGAACGGAGTCTTATCAAGACCCTCCTAACATCTTTAACATGTTGTTCCAATGTGTCTGAGTATATGAGGAGGTCATCGAGATAAATGACAATGCATACATCAAGTAGATCTCTGAATATTTCATTGATGAAATGCTGGAAAGTGGCTGGCGCATTACATAAACCAAATGGCATTACCAGATACTCGAATAAACCGTATCTGGTTCTAAATGCCATCAGCCACTCATCCCCTTCTCTTATGTGGATTAAATTATACGCGCCACGTAGATCGAGCTTTGTGAATATCTTCGCATCTTGTAGGCGTTCTATGAGTTATAGGACCTGTGGATATTGTGGTACCATCAATAACTCGAATTGCAACAGGAGTTTGCTTAACCACGAGTGGAATTTTATTATTTACAGTGAAAGTGCTATCTATGTAGTTTCCTGAAGCTCCTGAATCTATGATGGCATCAATCCTCGTTTGGTTTTGGTCCCACTGTAAAAATAGAGACAAATTACAGTAAGCTGGTTTTAGGTCTTTAGGCATAGCAGAATGTATATAGGTAAACTTACTTCTCTTTGTACGTATAAGTAGTGGGCAATCCTTCACACATTGACTAGGGTTAGCACAGTACATACATAATTGTTGTGCTCTCCGACGGCTCCTTTCTTCTGACGACTGGGGTTCTCGAATAACCCTGATGTCCATTGGAAGACTTTTTGAAGTGGCTTGGGTGCTTGGAGACTCTGGATAATGAATTTGTGGAAGCCGAGGCATGTACTCTGTGGATTGACGTTCTGCCTTCCTCTCTCTGAGTCGCCTATCTATTTGCACAACTAATTTAATTAAATCTTCAAGCGTCTTGGGATGATCTATGCAAGCGAGCTCGTCTTTTATAGGGTCAGACAATCCAAGCCTGAATTGATTTTTCAGTGCTACTGAATTCCACTGTGAATCAGTGGCGTAACGTTTAAATTCCGCGATGTATTCTTCTGCATTTTTCTTTCCTTGTTTTAACGCTCTCATTCTTGTTTCTGCTGTGTTCTGGATGTTGATATCCTGATACAGATCATCCATTGCTTTATAGAAATCTTCAAGAGAGCTCAATATAGGATCATCATTTTCATAAAATTGATCGGCCCATGCCCTGGGTTCCCCTCTTAGAAAGGATATTACTGTTAATACCTTTATTTTATCCGCATTGTATGTTTTATTCCTTAAGTCAAATAACAAATTGCAAGCATTTTTTAACTGTCTATACAGCTTCCTATCTCCATGAAACGTATCTGGTTGAGATACTAATGGTTCTGGGATAGTTTCAGAATGACCCGGTTTTTGTTGTATAGAGTCCTTTATAATTTTATGCAAAGTTTGATTTTCTAACTGGAATTCCCTTAACCCTTGGTTAAGTTGATCTACGCGTTGAGATAGTGCAAACAAACTGAGGCAGCTCTGCTGGATCGATTTCACTTTTTGGCTTAGTATTATGTGATACTCTGTGATAATTTCAAGTAACAAATGTAGGTAGCAAGAGTATTCACTGTAAGTTTGTCCTGTACGCTAATAGTTGCATTGTGTTAGTGAAGCTTCTTAGCCTTAAGGTACAGTTAGGATGGCGGTCTTAGAGCAACTAATTAATAGTATGGTAATCAGTCCTGTTTATCAAACAGCAGATACACTGTTTACACAAAGTTCATAGGTGGGTCGGTATGTAGCGGACACAAGCTCATGTGCTGGCTGTAACAAACAAATCCCAAAATTTGGGCTCGGCGGCCCTTCCCGGATAAATGCAGTTATCAAGCGCTGTGCACCATACAGAGATATATTGCCACGGCGGGCCCTCGCTACATACCTGTTCCCATACTTCAGTTCCGTGTCAGGATCCTTCTCTAGGTAGTGTGTACGGGTGTTTGCCGGAGACTCGCAGGGAAACCAGGTTCCGCTCCTTGACCCTTCCGCTTGCTTACGCTCCTGAGCCCCAGATTCCTCTGTTCGATCCAACTTGCGGTACGTCAGTGATGTCACGGACAGGTGTGTGCTTGCCAGCCAATCCTATTGCGACTTCGATAGACCTGATTCGGCGTGGTGCAAATGGCAAGTAGATAATTTTCAAAGAACAAGAGAGCACCAACGCCGTTAAGTAAAACAAAATTCTTTATTTCAAAAGGTTAAAAAATGTTACAGGACAGCAGTACCCTGTAATTAGTTAGATCAAGTGTAGAAAAATTGGCTTATTCGTTTCAGCATATAGCCGTAGTCATAGCCTTCCCGAATGAAGGTTCCTTTAAATGACATCATCCAAGATGGAGTCCCTTAGATTCCGATTGGCTTATAGAATTCTATCAGCCAATCGGAATTAAGGTTGAAAAAATCTTATTGGCTCTTGCAATCAGCCGATAGGATTGAGCTTTCATCCTAACGACTGATCAAATCAGCCAATAGAATGTGAGCTCAATCCTATTGTGATACTCTGTGATAACTCTGATATGACTGGTGAGTATTAAATCTTAATTAGTTATGAATAGAAGGTTTGGAACTCAATTGCAGTGTATACCTTACAAATTATGAGTTTGTTTCACCTTAGACTCTGTATTCAATGAGGATGAATACAGAACAACTGACAGTGAAAAGTTTTTAAGGTTTGTAGTTCAGCTGAGCACAATGTAACAACACAAAGGCTCCGGTGAGAGAATAGTCAAAGTTCCTGTTTGCAAGTACTGGCAAGTTGTTACCTTGTAACACTGAGAGAATGAATGACGTGTGTGTGATGTCACGAAGGGGGCGTGGCTAAGTTCCGGTGATACAATCTGTTTTTTCCTCTTAGTAGAAGCTTCGGTTTTCATCCGGTAAGAAGACTTGCAGCCAGGGAACAGCCATGATGTGCCTGAGGTGATGTGGCAAGTGGGAATCACTTGAGTAGATATCGGTCAGTGAGCTGAGTAAAAAGTTGTGGTTCAGTATCGCATTAACAGCTGGAGGTATTCGATAATGCTGTAGTTTGTTAGGAGTACTATATTCCTGAGTTCAGTAGTCCAAGTGGCTTAGATAAGGAGAATATGATAAGTTACTTTCCTTAGAAACAACTGCACATATACCTGCTAGAAAGCAGTAACAATACTAAGCACCTGTTTACAGGAAACAGGATACTCTTATAGGCAAAGTGGGAAGGGCTAGGCAATGAATGACAGGAGACCTGACACCTATTGGCTGATTGGATTAGCCAATAGGATGAAAGCTCAATCCTATTGGCTGATTGCAACAGCCAATAGGATTTTTTCAACCTTAATTCCGATTGGCTGATAGAATTCTATCAGCCAATCGGAATCTAAGGGACGCCATCTTGGATAATGTCATTTAAAGGAACCTTCATTCGGGAACAAGACGTTGAACGAAGAGGATGCTCCACGTCGGATGTCTTGAAGATGGAGCCGCTCTGCGCCGGATGGATGAAGATAGAAGATGCCATCTGGGTGAAGACTTCTGTGGGCTTGGAGGAAGACTTCAGCCGCTTGGATGAAGACTTCTGCCGGCTTCTTTGAGGATGGATGTCGGATCTTCAAAACTGTAAGTGAATCTTCAGGGGTTAGTGTTAGGATTTTTTAAGGGTTTATTGGGTGGGTTTTAGTTTTAGATTAGGGTTTGGGCTGCAATAGAGCTAAATGCCTTTTTAAGGGCAATGCCCATACAAATGCCCTTTTCAGGGCAATGGGGAGCTTAGGTTTTTTTAGTTAGGTTTTTATTTGGGGGGGTTGGTTGTGTGGGTGGTGGGTTTTACAGTTGGGAGGGTGTTTGTATTTTTTTTACAGGTAAAAGAGCTGATTTCTTTGGGGCAATGCCCCACAAAAGGCCCTTTTAAGGGCTATTTGTAGTTTATTGTAGGTTAGGGGTTTTTTTTATTTGGGGGGGGGGGTTTATTTTCATAGGACCCTTAGATTAGGTGTAATTAGTTTAAATCTTTGATAATTTCTTTTTTATTTTTTTTAACTTAGTGTTTATTTTTTTTGTGTAACTTAGGGTTTGTTATTTTTGGTAACTTAGTTTTTAGTTTTTTGTAACTTAGTAATTTTTTAGTGTAGATTTAAATTATTTGAGTAGGGTTAGGTGATTAAATATATAATATAGTTAATTTAATTTGTAGTTTAATATAATTTTAGTATAATAGGGTAGAATTATTATTATTTTAATATAGTTTAATGTAATTTAGTCTAATAGTTAGGGTAGATTAATTATTAGTTTAATATAGTTTAATTTAAATCTATTTAATGTAATTTAGTATAAGGGTAGATTAATTAGTAGTTTAATATAGTTTAATGTAATTTAGCCTAATAGTAAGGGTAGGTTAATGAATAGTTTAATATAGTTTAATTTAAATCTAAAGGTAAGTTTAAATTTATTATAAGATAGGGATGAGTTAATATTTAATGTACAGTTAGCGGGGTTGTTAGGTTTAGGGGTTAATAGGTTAATTTAGTTTATGGCGATGTGGGGGCTGGCGGTTTAGGGGTTAATAACTTTATTTAGTTGCGGTGGGCTCCGTGAGCGGCAGGAAAGGGGTTAATAACATAATGTAGGTGGCCGCGGTAAAGGGGGCGACAGATTAGGGGTTAAGAACATAATGTAGGTGGCAGCGGGCTCCTAGAGCGGCGGGTCAGGGGTTAATAACTTTATTAGAGTGGCGGTGGGCTCTGGGAGCGGCGGGATAGGGCTTAATAACTTTATTAGAGTGGCGGTGGGCTCCGGGAGTGGCGGAATAGGGGTTAATAACTTTATTAGAGTGGAGGTGGGCTCTGGGAGCAGCGGGATAGGGGTTAATAACTTTATTTAGTTGCGGTGGGGTCAGGGAACAGCGGGATAGGGGTTAAACATTTTAGTATAGTGGTGGTACTTAGTGACAGTATACAAATAAAGCTGTGAAAAAGCCAAATAGCAGTGAGATCGATGACTGTTTAGTTAACAACAGTCTGCTGCTGATTGCCCCGTACTTGGTGCGCTGCTTTTTGACAGCTTTTTTTGTTAAATAAGGAGAGTGTATTCAGGTCCGCGGCAGCGATGTTAGGCGATGTCAGGCGAGCGTATTGGTGCAGTTGAATGCAGCAAAGTTGACGGCTTGATAAGTAGGCCTCAATGTGTCTGTGAAAACCTAAAACATAATCCCTGCAAAAGCCTGGTTTGTACAGTTTTTTGCTTGTTTACCGTCTCTCAATGTAAAATAATCTGATGTTCCTGTCATATTCTGGGCTATATTACAGGTGGCGTAATATTTCTTTTTTGCCCTTTTTTCAAACACTGCTGAAAGTAAACATTTTTTGTGAGAGGGTTAGCACTCATATTACAAGTTGAAAGTGAATTGTTTGTGCACAAGTGAAACCCTATGCAGGCTAACATCTGGACTTTGTGACTATGTTAACTTCTCCCTATAGACTTCAATGGAGCATGCTTTAAAACACACAAAAAAACAACGCTCACATGGTAATCTGACACTTCTTAAGACCTACAGTTCGAAACCTGAAGGTAGTTATGAATATTTAACATTCAAATGTTCTTCATATTTTCAAATATATGTTTCTATATATGATTATTTAAATAAAAAATATTTATCTATACCTTTATATCTAGATGAATATATACAGGTATATATATATATATATATATATATATATATATATATACAGGTATATCCCGCTCATACAGCTTGTTAGGGACCGGAGCCCCGCTGTAAAGTGAAAACCGCCTTAAAGTGAAACAAGGCAGTTTTAGCTTTCTTTTCACTTGCCAGTGTGTTTAAAAACTTGAAAACATGTTTGAAATAAACATATTTTAGGGGTGCAATAGCGCTAAGTTTAGTTTAATAATAGCACAGCACAGTATTCAATTAGTATTCAATAAATACTGTACCTGTAAAATAGTGACAATTACTGTAGTGAAATTTGCCAAACTATAGCACACAGATTGCACTGTAATGCTGAAACAGAGTGAACTGCGCATAACAAAATGGTGCCAGTCACTTTTCTCGCAAACTCACAATGGTTACAGCACTGTTTCATAATCCTTGGAAGTTGAACTTCAGCTCCACAAAGCTCTGTATTAGCGAATTGCTGTAAAGTGAAGCGCTGTAAAGTGAGGTATACCTGTATATATATATATATATATATATATATATATATATATAAAATTTATTTAGGCTAAATGATTCATGATTTAGGAAGGCGGAATGAGGGAGGACTCAGTATCATGCGCTCTCTCTCTTTATACTGCAGGTGATATGGCTTCTGATTTGTTGTACTACCAGATGTCATGAGCATGATAAATGATGGAGTTTCAGGTGTTATTTTCAGCAAAGCAACATTTTTATTAAAGGACCATTAAATACAGTAATATTTAATTATCAATAAGAGCATATTAAAAAACAATGCAGTAGCACTTACTCTCAATTTTCAATGTGTGGAAGATTTTTCTGACAGATTTAACAATGTAATTCAGTTGATGGGCCTGTGTATCATGTGACTGTCATTAGCCAATCACAGACTCATACGTATACACTTTGATCTTTTTCACATGTTTTGTAGTGGCTGGAGAAAGTGTGCATACAAAAAGACACAATTTGATAATGGAAATAAATTGGAAAGTCTCTATCTGAATGATGAATTTTATGAACATGTAAACTCTCAAATCCAACACTGTAGCAGTGGAGGCTCCTCCATATGATCACAACCGCACGTGAGCCTCCTGGAATAAAAAAAGAAAGAAAGAAAAAAGAAAATACACTTTTTGTCTGAATAAATATAACTACTCCAATAGCCCAAAAACAACTAGATAAACTAATTGTATAAGGAATACAATAGAGTTTGTAGCAAAGAATTCCACAAAGTAAGTGTCAATATAACTCCAAGGAAAAATAGTTTAAGGAAATACTCTTATTATTAAAAAGTTCCATATCCTTCATACTTTAAGTCTTTATTAATTATACTAGGAACAAACATTCACACAGTAGCAGAAGAAAATATTAAAAACACTTAAACCTAGTTTATACGTAATTATTAGATTCAAATGTTCAAAAAGTACTGGTATACATGGGCCCACTGGTATAATAATATAGAGTAAGCTAAGCCCTTACAATCCGAGGGCTGAATTACTTTTAAATATTAAACAACTGATATAGTGGGCACCATGAATAATATATAAGGTTATTGAGACATAAGATCTGGTTTTAAACTTAGGCAAGCAAGTTAAAAAACGACGGACAGGAGAGACACGGCTGCTCCTGCTGGACCCCTTATTAAGGTTGGAAAACTAACCAGTGGGTTTCATATGTCATAATGTGATACACACTAGGTTGGGCCTCCTTACTTTCCACTAGTCTCAGTTTGGCTTTGATGGGGTGGTTTACATAGATGGAAGCAGGACATATCAGTACATGGCGTATGGATACTGAAAGGGCACTTTGGATATCCTCTGGCTTATCATGGACCTACTATGGGCTCACTATTGACCCAACACCACTAACCACAGGAATCAACCTATATGACTGATACTGTCCTCCTTAAAGAGACTACTACTATTTAATTGGTAGAACATGGACAAGGACTGAGTTGGGCGGCACATGTTTCCTTGATTGCCATTTATAACAGTGAACCAATGATACATCTTGAAGTTCTACTGTATGGACATGAAATTGTCCAGGCACAAGGATTTATTACTCTCTCCATAGACAATATACTGTTATGTATTTTTATGCAGGTAGATTCAGTTGACTTGCCACTGTCTGATATAACAACAACTTTATGCTTTTATCTAGGGACATCACGCCAATAGTGTTGTGATATTCGAGTAGGTAGAGATGGATCTTTAACCCCTTAATGACCGCAACACCATTTTATGTCCGTTTGGGACCAAGGCTATTTTTACATTTCTGCGGTGTTTGTGTTTAGCTGTAATTTTCCTCTTACTCATTTACTGTACCCACACATATTATATACTGTTTTTCTCGCCATTAAATGGACTTTCAAAATATACCATTATTTTCATCATATCTTATAATTTACTATAAAAATTTTTATAAAATATGAGGAAAAAATTGAAAAAAACACACTTTTTCTTACTTTGACCCTCAAAATCTCCTACACTTCAACAACTACCAAAAAACTCCCATGCTAAATAGTTTCTAAATTTTGTCCTGAGTTTAGAAATACTCAATGTTTACATGTTCTTTGCTTTTTTTGCAAGTTATAGGGCAATAAGTACAAGTAGCACTTTGCTATTTCCAAAAAATTTTTAAAAAAATTAGCGATAGTTACATTGGAACACTGATATCTGTCAGGAATCCCTGATTAACCCTTCACATATATATATTTTTTTTAAAAGAACACAACCTAAGGTATTAAACATGGGGTATTTTGACTCTTTCCATGCAACTATTTTACCACCAATCTATGCCAAAGTTTGAAAAAAAAAAAAAAAAGTGGTGATTTTTTGACAAAATAGCAATTCAAGAATACATTTACTGAGAACGTTAAGGGTTACTGCCAAATAACACCCCAATATGTCTTCAGCAGCATCTCCTGAGTACAGTGATACCACCCATGTATAGGTCTGTTGGGTTCTCTGGGGGCTAAAAGGCCTTATTTTTTGGGGGCGCATTCCAGTTTTTTAATTTGGAATTTTCACATCTGTCGTCATGCACCCATGTCCTATTTGGGACATTTCTGAAGCCGGACAATGCAAATTAACCCCATCAAACCATATATTTTTAAAAAGTAGACACCCTAGGGTATTTCAAATGCTGGTATTTTAACACTTTGCATGCACTAATTCAACCACCAGTCTTTGTCAAACTTTTGGGTAGTCATTTTGGTGTGTTATTTTTCACACGCATTGTACTTTAGGCATGGATTCTCAGTTCCTGTTATATGTTACTGACCAAAATCACCTCAATATGTGTTCAACAACAACTTCTGAGTACAGTGATACCCCCCATGTATAGGTGTGTCGGGTTCTCTGGGGGCTAAAAGGCCTTAATTTTAGGGGGCGCATTCCAGTTTTTCAACTTGGAATTTTCACATCTGTCATCATGCACCCATGTCCTATTTGGGACATTTCTGAAGCCGGCCAATGTAAATTACCCCCATCAAACCATATATTTTTGAAAAGTAGACACCCTAGGGTATTTCAAATGCTGGTATTTTAACACTTTCCATGCACTAATTCAACCACTAGTCTTTGTCAAACTTTTAGGTAGTCATTTTTTTGCATTATTTTTCACACACATTGTACTTTAGGCATATATTCTCAGTCCCTGTTATGTGTTACTGCCAAAAAAAACCTCAATATGTATTCAACAACATCTCCTGAGTACAGTGATACCCCCCATGTATAGGTGTGTCGGGTTCTCTGGGGGCTAAAAGGCCTTAATTTTAGGGGGCGCATTCCAGTTTTTCAACTTGGAATTTTCACATCTGTCATCATGCACCCATGTCCTATTTGGGACATTTCTGAAGCCGGCCAATGTAAATTACCCCCATCAAACCATATATTTTTGAAAAGTAGACACCCTAGGGTATTTCAAATGCTGGTATTTTAACACTTTCCATACACTAATTCAACCACTAGTCTTTGTCAAACTTTTAGGTAGTCATTTTTTTGCATTATTTTTCACACACATTGTACTTTAGGCATATATTCTCAGTCCCTGTTATGTGTTACTGCCAAAAAAAACCTCAATATGTATTCAACAACATCTCCTGAGTACAGTGATACCCCCCATGTATAGGTGTGTCGGGTTCTCTGGGGGCTAAAAGGCCTTAATTTTAGGGGGCGCATTCCAGTTTTTCAACTTGGAATTTTCACATCTGTCATCATGCACCCATGTCCTATTTGGGACATTTCTGAAGCCAGCCAATGTAAATTACCCCCATCAAACCATATATTTTTGAAAAGTAGACACCCTAGGGTATTTCAAATGCTGTTATTTTAACACTTTCCATGCACTAATTCAACCACTAGTCTTTGTCAAACTTTTAGGTAGTCATTTTTTTGCATTATTTTTCACACACATTGTACTTTAGGCATATATTCTCAGTCCCTGTTATGTGTTACTGCCAAAAAAAACCTCAATATGTATTCAACAACATCTCCTGAGTACAGTGATACCCCCCATGTATAGGTGTGTCAGGTTCTCTGGGGGCTAAAAGGCCTTAATTTTAGGGGGCGCATTCCAGTTTTTCAACTTGGAATTTTCACATCTGTCATCATGCACCCATGTCCTATTTGGGACATTTCTGAAGCCGGCCAATGTAAATTACCCCCATCAAACCATATATTTTTGAAAAGTAGACACCCTAGGGTATTTCAAATGCTGGTATTTTAACACTTTCCATGCACTAATTCAACCACTAGTCTTTGTCAAACTTTTAGGTAGTCATTTTTTTGCATTATTTTTCACACACATTGTACTTTAGGCATATATTCTCAGTCCCTGTTATGTGTTACTGCCAAAAAAAACCTCAATATGTATTCAACAACATCTCCTGAGTACAGTGATACCCCCCATGTATAGGTGTGTCGGGTTCTCTGGGGGCTAAAAGGCCTTAATTTTAGGGGGTGCATTCCAGTTTTTCAACTTGGAATTTTCACATCTGTCATCATGCACCCATGTCCTATTTGGGACATTTCTGAAGCCGGCCAATGTAAATTACCCCCATCAAACCATATATTTTTGAAAAGTAGACACCCTAGGGTATTTCAAATGCTGGTATTTTAACACTTTCCATGCACTAATTCAACCACTAGTCTTTGTCAAACTTTTAGGTAGTCATTTTTTTGCATTATTTTTCACACACATTGTACTTTAGGCATATATTCTCAGTCCCTGTTATGTGTTACTGCCAAAAAAAACCTCAATATGTATTCAACAACATCTCCTGAGTACAGTGATACCCCCCATGTATAGGTGTGTCGGGTTCTCTGGGGGCTAAAAGGCCTTAATTTTAGGGGGCGCATTCCAGTTTTTCAACTTGGAATTTTCACATCTGTCATCATGCACCCATGTCCTATTTGGGACATTTCTGAAGCCAGCCAATGTAAATTACCCCCATCAAACCATATATTTTTGAAAAGTAGACACCCTAGGGTATTTCAAATGCTGGTATTTTAACACTTTCCATGCACTATTTCAACCACTAGTCTTTGTCAAACTTTTGGGTAGTCATTTTTTTTGTGTTATTTTTCACACACGTTGTACTTTAGGCATATATTCTCAGTCCCTGTTATGTGTTACTGCCAAAAAAAAACCTCAATATGTATTCAACAACATCTCCTGAGTACAGTGATACCACCCATGTATAGGTGTGTTGGGTTCTCTGGGGGCTAAAAGGCCTTATTTTTAGGGGGCGCATTCCAGTTTTTCAACTTGGAATTTTCACATCCCATGCACCCATGTCCTATGTAGGACATTTCTGAAGCCGGCCAATGTAATTTACCCCCATCAAACCATATATTTTTGAAAAGTAGACACCCTAGGGTATTTCAAATGCTGGTATTTTAACACTTTCCATGCACTAATTCTTTGTCAAACTATTAGGCAGTCATTTTTTGTGTGTTATTTTTCACACACATTGTACTTTAGACATGAATTCTCAGCTCCTGTTATGTGTTACTGCCAAAGAAGACCCCAATATGTGTTCACCAACATCTCCTGAGTACAGTGATACCACCTATGCATAAGTTTCTTGGCTTGTTCGGGGGGTGTAATGCCAAATGTCCAACATGCGTTTGTGATTTTTTTTTCACATTTAACATATTTTCTTTGCCTATTGTCTTTTTGGGGGTATTTTAACATACCCCAATTTATTTGTTTCCATGAATGTGCATATTTTTGAAATGTTGACACCCCAAGGTATTGTATATGGTGTGCTTTGATGCATTTGAAGTAACTGTTTTAGCTAAAAAAAATTGGAGAAAGTGTATGGTGGCATTTTTTCAATTTTCATTTTTACACACACATTGCTTTTTGACTATGATTTAGGAGAGACTGTTGTAAGTTAGTGCAAAAAAATACTTCAGGTTATTTTCTGCTAGGCACCCTGAGTACACCTATGCCCCCCATGCATAGGTTTGCCAGGATTTTGGGAAGGTTATGTTACAATTTTATGACTTGTGATTTTAGTTATTAAGTGAGAGTATTTCTTCTGATAGGCCTATCTTTAGTTTGGGGCCTATTGTAAACCCCACTTTTATTTATTGCCATGAATGTGCATATTTTTGAAATGTTGACACCCCAAGGTATTGTATATGGTGTGCTTTGATGCATTTGAAGTAACTGTTTTAGCTAAAAAAATTGGAGAAAGTGTATGGTGGCATTTTTTCAATTTTCATTTTTACACACACATTGCTTTTTGACTATGATTTAGGAGAGACTGTTGTAAGTTAGTGCAAAAAAAATACTACAGGTTGTTTTCTGCAAGGCACCTTGAGAACACCTATGTCCCCCATGCATAGGTTTGACAGGGGTTTTTGTAAAAAAAAAAAAAAAGAACAGCCCCATTTTAGAAAAAAAAATATATTAGTGAAATGTAAAAATCTGGCACATTAAAAGTAAAAAAATAACAACAAAAAATTTAACAGTAAACATAACAAAAAAAAAATAACAGCAAATGTATTTATTTTTTAAAAATTGACCATTGTATGGTACCGCTTGAAGCAGTCCCCAATGCAGAGTCCAGGCTGTCCAGGGCAATCAGGACAGTGATATACAGTGTCCCTTCTCTGCCCCCTCTTGGTACAGACTCTGCATTTTTTTTGTGGTCTCTGCTTTGCGGCAGTAGGGGGGATTTTAAAAATAAAATGAGTAGCCCCAACTCTGCTCTCTCCCATCACCGCCCGGGGAGCAGGTGCATCATGGTACAAAATCCCCGAAATGATCTGGAGCTGAAATTGTAAAAAAGTCTGTTTCATTCCGGGGTTTGCTTTTTTGAACAACAAAAAAGCGTTGTGGGTTGCAATCTGCATTAGGTAAATTGCAACCTTTTTGTACCAGGCCCTTGTCTTCCGCATAATTAGGTAGGGCTGCAGCAGCTGATCTGCCAGATCAACCCCACCCATATGTCGGTTATAAGACTTGATGCACACTGGCTTCCTTATGATCTCAGCTCTGCCACGTACAGAGACCGCCACCGTCCTCTCTGTGTGGATGGTGGTAAGAAGGTATACATCCTTCTTGTCTCTGTACTTAAGTGCCAACAGCTCCTCTTGGCGCAGAGCTGAGGTCTCCCCCCTTCGTAGCCGGGTGCGTACAAGTTGTCCTGGGAAACCTTTGCGGTTCTTTTTAATAGTACCGCAAGCTACTGTATCAAAGCAATACAGTAGCTTGAACACAAGGACACTTGTATAATAATTGTCTAAGTACAAGTGATACCCTTTGTTCATTAGGGGTAATATCAGGTCCCAGACAATCTTGCCAGTGGTTCCCATATGTTCTGGGCAACCTGGAGGGTCAAGGTGGCTATCCTTTCCCTCATACACCCGGAAGGCCTGAGTATACCCAGTCTCGCTCTCACAGAGCTTATACACCTTTACCCCATACCTGGAGCGCTTGGAAGGAATATACTGCTTGAATCCCAGCCTTCCCTTATACTTCATCAGGGATTCATCAACGCATATATTCCTTCCAGGTGTATAAGCCTCTGCAAACCTGGCAGAAAAGTGGGTAATCAGGGGGCGGATTTTATACAGCCTGTCAAATTGGGGATGCTCCCTAGGGGGGCACAGGCTGTTGTCGCTGAAGTGCATGAAATGAAGAATCATTCATCTCTGCCTCAACATACTCTGGGAGAAAATGGGGGTAGAGCAGATGGGGCTACTGCTCCAGTAGGAGCGAACAGAGGGTTTCTTTATGATGCCCATCAGCATAGTCAATGCCCAGAATTTTTTAAATTCTGGCACATTGATGGGGGCCCATTGCTGCTTTGCCAAATATGTTTCAGGCTTTGCAGCACGGTACTGATGGGCATATAAATTAGTTTGGGCGACAATGTTCCCCAATACATCATCACCCAGAAACACCTCCAGAAACTGTTGGGGGCTAAAACCTGCCACATCTATATTTATGCCAGCATTTGCTGTGAAGGGTGGGATATCTGGCCTCTGGAGATGAGGCGTTAACCACTCTTCAGCGGCAATGGCAGCAACACGCCTCCTTCTAGCAGGGGGGCTGGCAGGGGGGCTAGCAGGGGGGCTGGCAGGGGGGCTAGCAGCCACAGATACATCACTATCAGTTGAGACTGCATCTAATGATGTATCTGAGCATATGGCAGGGTCAAAATTGGGGTCTGAGTCAGACATAGAGGCATCTGACTCTGACGCAAGGATGGCATACGCCTCCTCAGCACTATATCTTTTCTGTGACATTTTTGTATCTGTCACAGAAAACCAAAATTAATTAATTAACTAAATGGCCTTTGGGTTTTTTTTAAAAAAAGTACAGCTATGCTAATGCCAGTGATTTATAGCGATCACTGGCAAGCTAGGGGTTAAATACTCTTTAAATTAAATTAAATTAGCTAAATGGCTCTGAAAGGAGCCTTTGGGTTTTTAAAAAATTACAACAACAAAAATTAACCCCTAAAAAAATGCACAGACAGCAAAAAAGTACAGCTATGCTAATGCCAGTGATATATAGCGATCACTGGCAAGCTAGGGGTTAAATACTCTTTAAATTAAATTAAATTAACTAAATGGCCTTTGGGTTTTTTTTAAAAAAAGTACAGCTATGCTAATGCCAGTGATTTATAGCGATCACTGGCAAGCTAGGGGTTAAATACTATTTA